>NC_042978.1:51181781-51277716 GCF_901001165.1 Salmo trutta | reverse complement strand
TCTCTCTCCCCATCTCCCTCTCCTCCTCACCATTTCACTTCATCTCCCATCCTCCCTCTCTCTCCCCATCTCTCTCCCCATCTCCCTCTCTCTCTCCATCTCCCTCTCTCTCCCCATCTCCCTCTCTCTCTCCATCTCCCTCTCTCTCTCTGTCCCTCTCTCTATACCTCCCACTCTTTCTCACTCCCTCTCTCTCTCTCTCTCTCTACATATCTCTATTTCTCTCTTCATCTCTCTCTCTTCTCATACATCTCCATTCAAATAGCTTTATTGGCATGGGAAACATAGGTTACATTACCAAAGCAAGTAAAATAGATAAACAAAAGTGAAATAAACAATAAAATAATAATAATAATTAACGATAAACATTACACTCAAAAAAGTTCCAAAAGAATAAAGACATAAAATGTCATATTATGTCTATATATATATGCAGTGTTGTGACGATGTGCAAATAGTTAAAGTACAAAAGGGAAAATAAATACACATAAATATGGGTTGTATTTACAATGGTGTTTTGTTCGTCACTGGTTGCCCTTTTCTTGTGGCATCAGGTCACACATGTTGCTGCTGTGATGTCACACTGTGGTATTTCACCCAATATATATGGGTTTAATTGTGGGTCTGTGGGAAATATGTGTCTCTAATATAGTCATACATTTGGCAGGAGGTTAGGAAGTGCAGTTCAGTTTCCACCTCATTTTGTGGGCGGTGTTGCACACAGCCTGTCTTCTCTTGGGAGCCAGGTCTGCCTACGGCGGCATTTCTCAATAGCAAGGCTATGCTCACTGAGTCTGTACATATAGTCAAAGCTTTCCTTAATATTGGGTCACTGTGTACTCTCTGTTTAGGGCCAAATAGCATTTTAGTTTGCTCTCTTTTTTGGTAAATTCTTTACAATGTGTCAAGTAATTATCTTTTTGTTTTCTCATGACTTGGTTGGGTTTAATTGTGTTGCTGTTCTGGGGCTCTGTGGGGTCTGTTTGTGTTTGTGAACAGAGGACCAACTTGCTTAGGGGACTCTTCTCTAGGTTCATCTCTCTGTAGATGATGGCTTTGTTATGGAAGGTTTGGGAATCACTTCATTTTAGGTGCATTATTTGGTGTTTTACGTTGTAAACTGAGGATATTTTTCCAAAATTCTGCATGCAGAGTCTCAATTAGTTTTTTGTCCCATTTTGTGAATTCTTGGTTGGTGAGCAGGACCCCAGACCTCACAACCATAAAGAGTATTGAGTTCTATAACTGATTCAAGTATTTTTAGCCAGATCCTAATTGGTATGTCAAATTTTATGTTTGTTTTGATGGCATAGAAGGCCCTTCTTGCCTTGTCTCTCAGATCGTTCACAGCTTTGTGGAAGTTACCTGTGGCGCTGGCTGATGTTTAGGACGAGGTATTTATAGATTTTTTTGTGTGCTCTAGGGCAACTGTGTCTAGATGGAATGAGTTTTTGTAGTCCTGGCAACTGGATCATTTTAGGAAAACCATTATTTTTGGTCTTACTGAGATTTACTGTCAGGGCCCAGGTCTGTCAGGGCCCAGGTCTGTTAGGGCCCAGGTCTGTCAGGGCCCAGGTCTGCCAGGGCCCAGGTCTGTCAGGGCCCAGGTCTGTCAGGGCCCAGGTCTGTCAGGTCCCAGGTCAGACAGAATCTGTGCAGAAGATCTAGGTGCTGCTGTAGGTCCTCCTTGGTTGGGGACAGAAGCACCAGATCATCAGCAAACAGTAGACATTTGACTTCAGATTCTAGTAGGGTGAGGCCGGATGCTGCAGACTGTTCTAGTGCCCTCGCCAAATCGTGTATATACACTACCATTCAAAAGTTTGGGGTCACTTATAAATGTCCTTGTTTTTTAAAGAAAAGCACCATTTTTTGTCCATTAAAATAACATCAAATTGATCAGAAATACAGTGTAGACATCGTTAATGTTGTAAATGACTATTGTAGTTGGAAACGGCAGATTGTTAATGGAATATCTACATAGGCGTACAGAGGCCCATTATCAGCAACCATCACTCCTGTGTTCCAATGGCACGTTGTGTTAGCTAATCCAAGTTTATCAATTTAAAATTGATTGATCATTAGAAAACCCTTTTGCAATTATGTTAGCACAACTGAAAACTGTTGTTCTCATTAAAGAAGCAATAAAACTGGCCTTCTTTAGACGAGTTGAGTGTCTGGAGCATCAGCATTTGTGGGTTCGATTACAGGCTCAAAATGGCCAGAAACAATGAACTTTCTTCTGAAACTCGTCAGTCTATTATTGTTCTGAAAACAAGACCTGCACATCTTACCTCATTTGCACACACTGTATATAGACCTTTTCTGTTGTATTATTGACTGTATGTTTGTTTTACTCCATGTGTAACTCTGTGTTGTTGTATGTTGTCGAACTGCTTTGCTTTATTCTTGGCCAGGTCGTAGTTGTAAATGAGAACTTGTTCTCAACTTGCCTACCTGGTTAAATAAAAGTGAAATAAACAAATAAATAAATACAAATATCCTGTAGACTACATGTGTTATTGTTGATGTTTGATGGCAGACTGTAATACCCTTGGAACCACATGTAAAGGAAGCGTTAGTTATCAAAAATATCGCATGGGAACTGGAACTATGCAAAAGATGAAATCAGGGAATAATTAGCACGATATATTTAGCATATTGTTAACCCGAGCACGTTTGTAACAGGCAGGCAGACACACTCAGTGTCGCAATATGGCAGATCGATTACTAGCTAGTTTACTTTATAAAAAAATATGTTTGACTACCGTAGTCTACCTAGAGTAGCTAGTCTACTCTGTAAATGTATTTATTTAAAAATGTAATCTTTAATGTATTTATTTAAAAATGTAACCTTTAACGAGGCATGTCAGTTAAGAATTAATTCTTATTTACAAATGACGGCCTAACCCGTATAACGCTGGGCCAATCACGCGCCGCCCTATGGGACTACCAATCACAGCCGGGTTGTGATAAACACTGGATTCGAAACCAGGGTGTCTGTAGTGATGACTCAAGCACTGAGATGCAGTGCCTTAGACCGCTGCGCCACTCGGGAGTAAGTATGGTCTTCTGTGCTTAATATATATATATATGTATAGGCTTCCCTGTGGCTCAGTTGGTAGAGCATGGTGTTTGCAACGCCAGGGTTGTGGGTTCGATTCCCACGGGGGGCCAGTACAATAAAAATGCATGAAATGAAATGTATGCATTCACTACTGTAAGTAGCTCTGGATAAGAGCGTCTGCTAAAATGACTAAACTGTAAATGTATGAGTTTAAGATATGTGAAGTAGCCATAAACGGATCATAACCTGAATGTTTGTGTGTGTGGCTCAAGATTTGATTGGTTATTATTGCATTCTATGTATAGCCAGTACTGTGTGGTGGTTGTCCTCATCGGCCTACTAGCTGCCACTGATTCCCTTTTGTTTTCCCCCTTTCCGTTATTGTTTGCACCTGTTTTGTGTTGGGCTGATTAGCTGGGCTATGTTAGCCAGTAGGCCCGCCTGCTCTTTGTGCGGGATTGTTTCTCTGATTGTATTGCTTGTGTACACGCTGTTGGTATTTTGCGCTAGTGTGTGTTTTTTGCGCCGACTGTGTTTGTCCCCCTGTGTTTGGGGCACTTTGTTTTGTGTGCGCTCTATTTGCCTATTTGGGTTGGCTTGTGTTTTCGCCGTTGGGCTCATTAAACGCCATTACCCGATATCGCTGCTTCCTGCGTCCGATTCCTCTCCCACGACGCTCAAGCCTTACATACTGTGCTGGTTTTGATGCGTAGGAGCTTTTGTTTGATTGAGTTTTCCCTACCAATATTTTCATGTAGGGTGGTGTCAAAGTTCAGCTTTTTTATATACTCAAGTATTTCACTGACTTCCAAGCATATCTGAATGAACTAAATCACGACAGCTTATAAAAGGTGATGAGGCCTGGATGTGTAATCCTATCTAGATAAAAAAATACAAAAATTAATGAAATGCCAATGAATTACAGTATCTTACAAAAGTGAGTACACCCCTCACATTTGTGGTAAATATTTGAGTATATCTTTTCATGTGACAACACTGAAGAAATGACACTTTGCTACAATGTAAAATAGTGTACATTTGCTGTCCCCTCAAAATAACACAACACACACAGCCATTAATGTCTAAACTGCTGGCAACAAAAGTGAGTTACACCACCTAAGTGAAAATGTCCAAATTGGGCCCAATTAGCCATTTTCCCTCCCCGGTGTCATGTGACTCGTTAGTGTTACAAGGTCTCAGGTGTGAATGGGGAGCAGGTGTGTTAAATATGGTGTCATCGCTCTCACACTCCCTCATACTGACTGGTCACTGGAAGTTCAACATGGCACCTCATGGCAAAGAATTCTCTTGAGGATCTGGAAAAAAAAGAATTGTTGCTCTACATAAAGATGGCCTGGGCTATAAGAAGATTGCCAAGACCCTGAAACTGAGCTGCAGCACGGTGGCCAAGACCATACAGCGGTTTAACAGGACAGGTTCCACTCAGAACAGGCCTCGCCATGGTCGACCCAAAGAAGTTCAGTGCACGTGCTCAGCGTCATATCCAGAGGTTGTCTTTGGGAAATAGACGTATGAGTGCTGCCAGCATTGCTGCAGAGATTGAAGGGGGTCAGCCTGTCAGTGTTCAGACCATACGCCGCACACTGCATCAAATTGGTCTGCATGGCTGTCTTTCCCAGAAGGAAGCCTCTTCTAAAGATGATGCACAAGAAAGCGCGCAAATAGTTTGCTGAAGACAAGCAGACATGGATTACTGGAACCATGTCCTGTGGTCTGATGAGACCAAGATGGTGTCAAGCGTGTGTGGCGGCAACCAGGTGATGAGTACAAAGACAAGTGTGTCTTGCCTACAGTCAAGCATGGTGGTGGGAGTGTCATGGTGTGGGGCTGCATGAGTGCTGCCAGCACTGGGGAGCTACAGTTCATTGAGGGAACCATGACATTTTTAGTCATTTTAGCAGATGCTCTTATCCAGAGCGACTTACAGTAAGTGAATGCATACATTTCATAATTTTTTTTTCTCTACGTACTGGTCCCCCCGTGGGAATCGAGCCCACAACCCTGGCATTGCAAACGCCATGCTTTACCAACTGAGCCACACGGGACCAATGAACCATGAATGCCAACATGTACTGTGACATACTGAAGCAGAGCATGATCCCCTCCCTTCGGAGACTGGGCCGCAGGGCAGTATTCCAACATGATAAACGACCCCAAACACACCTCCAAGACGACCACTGCCTTGCTAATGAAGCTTGAGGGTAAAGGTGATGGACTGGCCAAGCATGTCTCCAGACCTAAACCCTATTGAGCATCTGTGGGGCATCCTCAAACGGAAGGTGGAGGAGTGCAAGGTCTCTAACATCCACGATGCATCACGATCCGTGATGTCGTCATGGAGGAGTGGAACAGGACTCCAGTGGCAACCTGTGAAGCTCTGGTGAACTCCATGCCCAAGAGGGTTAAGGCAGTCCTGGAAAATGACGGTGGCCACACAAAATATTGACACTTTGGGCCCAATTTGGACATTTTCACTTAGGGGTGTACTCACTTTTGTTGCCAGCGGTTTAGACATTAATGGCTGTGTGTTGTGTTATTTTGAGGGGACAGCAAATTTACACTGTTATACAAGCTGTACACTCACTACTTTACATTGTAGCAAAGTGTCATTTCTTCAGTGTTGTCACATGAAAAGATATACTCAAATATTTACAAAAAATGTGAGGGATGTACTCACTTTTGTGAGATACTGTAAATCCTTAAGTATTTCACAGTTGTACATGTACTAGTTATTTCTAAGGGCAACACTACTTCAGTAAAGCCTGCAGGCATCATAATGCCACTCCTCAAATGTTTGGCATGACAAGGAGTGGCATGACGGCATAAACAGACCGGTACCCAGGGCTAAGGACCTAGAAGTATAACCTAGTAAAAGTAGGGTAAACTGCTTCGGGTGAGCTTAGCCTACCTAGAGCTGTTCTGGCTGGTGTGGCGTCTTTCTTGATCCAGAAGGAGACCCAGGAGAGCACCACGGTCAGGATACAGGGGATGTAGGTCTGGATGGTGAAGTAACCCATCCTTCTGCTCAGGTCAAAGAACACTGTCATCACTATGTAATCACCTGGGAAGAGGAGACGACAACATGGACTGAATGGCTTGGACCCTATCACCTGGGGAGAGGAGTAAAACATGGACTGAATGGCTTGGACCCTATCACCTGGGGAGAGGAGTAAAACATGGACTGCATGGCTTAGACCCTATCACCTGGAGAGAGGAGGACAACATGGACTGAATGGCTTGGACCCTATCACCTGGGGAGAGGAGTAAAACATGGACTGAATGGCTTGGACCCTATCACCTGGGGAGAGGAGTAAAACATGGACTGCATGGCTTGGACCCTATCACCTGGGGAGAGGAGTAAAACATGGACTGAATGGCTTGAACCCTATCACCTTGGGAGAGGAGTAAAACATGGACTGCATGGCTTGGACCCTATCACCTAGGGAGAGGAGAGGAGGACAACATGGACTGCATGGCTTGAACCCTATCACCTGGGAAGGGGAGAGGAGGACAACATGGACTGAATGGCTTGGACCCTATCACCTGGAGAGAGGAGACAACAACATGGACTGAATGGCTTGCACCCTATCACCTTGGGAGAGGAGACAACAACATGGACTGCATGGCTTGGACCCTTTACATGTACAGTGAGAGAACCAGCATTGACTAGAAAAGTCCACAGGAGTGAAACCAACATGGACTGAAACCATGACAACAGTAGAACCAAAATGGACTGAAACCATGACAATAGTGGAATCAACATGGACTGAAACCATGACAACAGTAGAACCAACATGGACTGAAACCATGACAACAGTAGAACCATAATGGACTGAAACCATGACAATAGTAGAACAACATGGACTGAAACCATAACAATAGTAGAACCAACATGGACTGAAACCATGACAATAGTAGAACCAACAAATCTATTTAAAGGTCCAATGCACCCGATTTTTATCTCAATATCAAATCATTTCCGTGTAACAATAAGTCACTTTATTGTTTTATATTAAAACGGTTTAAAAAAATTGCTTCTTAGCAAAGAACAATTTCTCTAGGAAGAATATGGGAGTGGTCTGAGTTGAAGGAGAAAACAAAAAAATTGCTGTTAGGAAACAAACTAAATTTACGCAATTATTAACCAGACGAAAATGGAGGGTCAGGCTTTTTCAATTTCACTCAGGAGGAGGGTTTTGTATGTTTTTATCTCTCTCTCTCACTGAGCATTTCGCTTTTGCCTTTCCATTGACGGTTTGATCAGTCACTCTCTGTGCTTGGTGTATCCAGAATGTGGGCGTGTAGAGTATCAGGCGAATAAAGTAGCGCTTGTAGGGATGACGTAGGGCAACAGAAATGCTGCGTTCAAAACAACTGGAAACTCTGAAATCTCTGACTTCAGACTTCAGTGCGTTCAAGAAAACTAAGAACTCGGGGAAACAAACACACTCTGACTGGAAAAATCCTTTTTGAATGGTCATCCAAATCTGAATTTAAAGTCGGAAACTCTGGCATCTTTCTAAAGCTCAGACTTTCCAACCTGGTCCCACGGGGAGACCAGTACGGAGAAAAAAACGTATGAAATGTATGCATTCACTACCGTAAGTCGCTCTGGATAAGAGTGTCTGCTAAATGACTAAAATGTAAAATGTAAATCACTGACGTCACGATTTGACCTCGTTTTTTTTTTTTTTTTTTTTTTTTTTACATTTATTGAGTTCCCAGTTGTCTTGAAAGCACAAAAAAAAATAACTGTGGTTTATCACAACAACAAGCATGGAGTTGCATAATTATACAAGGACCAGAACTCGTGAAAAGTTGTGAATCTTCACAATAACTTAAGGGTTTCTTGAAGTCTCTGTCCACTGAAGAGTCTATAAAAATTCAATGGAATTTTGGAGTCAAAAAAGGAGATGGTTCCTCAATGCGGAGAAAGGTAAATGGATTAAATCGGCTGTTGGAGAAGTTGCTACAGAATGGGGAGGACAACAGTCCCTGTATTTGGGGAGTTTCTCCCATTTCTTCTCTGCAGATCCTCTCAAGCTCTGTCAGGTTGGATTGGGGAGCGTCGCTGCGCAGCTATTTTCAGGTCTCTCCGGAGACGTTTAATCGGGTTCAAGTCCGGGCTCTGGCTGGGCCACTCACTATTACCAGTTGCTAAGAGTAAACTCTGCAAGAGATGTCCGTTTTAGAGGGATAGAGAGATAGTGACCAGCACGAGATAGGGTATCAGTTGCCTCAGAACACTCACAATAATCATTCATTAAAATACATTACTATCAAAATACAACACTAACGGTAAACAACTTTACCTGCTGTTGTCTTGACTACGTGTGAGGTGTTGCGTAGTCCCATGAAGTCAAACTGATAGAGTCTCCAGGACCTCTGGTCCGACGTCTCCACAGAGTTTTTCCTCCACTTGTAAATCATCTCATCTCTCGGGTAGCCATCTGGAATTAAACACAGAGCAGGTTAATGTGGTGTGACTACCCATCTGGAATTAAACACAGAGCAGGTTAATATGGTGGTGACTACCCATCTGGAGTTACACACAGAGCAGGTTAATGTGATGTTGACTACCCATCTGGAATTAAACACAGAGTAGGTTAATGTGGTGTGACTACCCATCTGGAATTACACAGAGCAGGTTAATGTGGTGTGACTACCCATCTGGAGTTACACACAGAGCAGGTTAATGTGGTGTGACTACCCATCTGGAATTACACACAGAGCAGGTTAATGTGATGTTGACTACCCATCTGGAGTTACGCACAGAGTAGGTTAATGTGGTGTGACTACCCATCTGGAATTACACAGAGCAGGTTAATGTGGTGTGACTACCCATCTGGAGTTACACACAGAGCAGGTTAATGTGGTGTGACTACCCATCTGGAATTAAACACAGAGCAGGTTAATGTGGTGGTGACTACCCATCTGGAATTAAACACAGAGCAGGTTAATGTGGTGGTGACTACCCATCCGGAATTACACACAGAGCAGGTTAATGTGGTGTGACTACCCATCTGGAATTACACACAGAGCAGGTTAATATGGTGGTGACTACCCATCTGGAATTAAACGCAGAGCAGGTTAATGTGGTGGTGACTACCCATCTGGAATTAAACACAGAGTAGGTTAATGTGGTGTGACTACCCATCTGGAATTAAACACAGAGTAGGTTAATGTGGTGTGACTACCCATCTGGAATTACACACAGAGTAGGTTAATGTGGTGTGACTACCCATCTGGAATTAAACACAGAGTAGGTTAATGTGGTGTGACTACCCATCTGGAATTACACACAGAGCAGGTTAATGTGGTGTGACTACCCATCTGGAATTAAACACAGAGCAGGTTAATGTGGTGTTGACAACCCATCTGGAATTACACGGTACTGTGACCTCTCTCTTCCTCTATTTTTCTTTCACAATCACTCTCTCTCTCTCTCCTCTCTCTCTCTCTCTTTCTCCACCTCTCTCTCTGTCTGTCTCTCTCTGTCTCTGTCTGTCTCTCTCTCTGTCTCTCTCTCTCTCTGTCTCTCTCTTTTCCTCTCTCTCTCTCTCTCTCTCTGGTCTCTCTTCCTCTCTCTCTGGTCTCTCTTCCTCTCTCTCTAGTCTCTCTTCCTCTCTCTCTGGTCTCTCTTCCTCTCTCTCTAGTCTCTTCCTCTCTCTCTAGTCTCTCTTCCTCTCTCTCTGGTCTCTCTTCCTCTCTCTCTGGTCTCTCTTCCTCTCTCTCTAGTCTCTCTTCCTCTCTCTCTGGTCTCTCTTCCTCTCTCTCTGGTCTCTCTTCCTCTCTCTCTGGTCTCTCTTCCTCTCTCTCTGGTCTCTCTTCCTCTCTCTCTGGTCTCTCTTCCTCTCTCTCTGGTCTCTCTTCCTCTCTCTCTAGTCTCTCTTCCTCTCTCTCTGGTCTCTCTTCCTCTCTTTCTAGTCTCTCTTCCTCTCTCTCTAGTCTCTCTTCCTCTCTCTCTGGTCTCTCTTCCTCTCTCTCTGGTCTCTCTTCCTCTCTCTCTGGTCTCTCTTCCTCTCTCTGGTCTCTCTTCCTCTCTCTATTTTTCTTTCACAATCACTCTCTTTCCCTCTCCCCCTCTCTCTCTCCCTCCACCCTAATAATAATAATGATATTGATAATGTCTTTATTGTATCCCTTTCTGGAAATGTGTTTTACATCTCAAATGTACCAGCAAAGCATCACCACAGTGATGCTAGATGGTCCTACAGACAGACTGATAGGCCCAGGGTTACATTAGTGTATCTGTATCTGGTTCGGAGGACAGCAAGCTATTGAAAAGACAGTCTGAATGAAGAAGACAGAGTGGGGGAGGAAAGCAGAGTAAATGAAAAGGTTTGGTTCAATACAGGAGTCCATTCGTCTTTGTGTTAAAGGGATGACCACATCTGATCATTTCTTTTCACGGAGGACTGGCTTGAATTGTGAGGATTTAACACAATTTATCTTCGTAATGAGTCAAATCTATTGTTTTTCTACACAATGTTGCAAAAAATAAATGTTGTGATCTATTCAGTAAACACAAGTCCAGCAAAATGGACAAAAGCGTGTGGCGGTATAGCAGGAACAGCGGCATCTAGTGGTCAGAATAGGGTACTTTCACACTACTTTATGGTAAATAATTTCTCTTAATAGGGGAGATAAAGAAATATCACCAAATTCACAGGGAATAAATTACATAGTATGGAGAAGCAATACTCCAAGCCACAGCTACATAGTACTTGTCAAATATAGAGAACTGATTCCTCATGTCTTACTCATTGGTAGGAAAAAGTTTGGTCCAAATTGGATTTTGGATACTATATTTATTGAATATTATCTGAATCCTATCAATTAAAAATGGCAAATTTTGGGTGCAATTAATTAGCTTAAGTTCTCTGAGATGAAATTATTTTCAACAAAATAATGTTGCAGGAATGCTAATGTCACGTCCTGACCAGTAAAGGGGGTTATTTGTTTTTGTAGTTTGGTCAGGGCGTGTTTTATGTGTTTCGGGGTTTTTGGTTTATGTTCTATGTTAGTATATTTCTATGTTTATTCTAGTGTGTCTATTTCTATGTTTAAGTTTCTTGGGTTGACCTTCAATTGGAGGCAGCTGTTCCTCGTTGCCTCTAATTGAAGGTCCTATTTAGTAGGGGTGTTTCTTCATGGGTTTTGTGGGTAGTTGTTTTTTGTATAGTCCTTGTGTCCTTACGGAACTGTTGGTTGACGTCGATTTATTTTATTTAAGTGTTCACTTATATAAATAAAAGAAGATGAGCACGATACCCGCTGCGCCTTGGTCCACTTTCTACGACACACCTGACAGCTAATTGTATCTGTAATTAATTACAGAAACGATTTAAGAACAATCTGAGATGGTGGGTGTTAAAATCATATTTTCCTGCTTTTTGAAGTGGAATGATCCTGGACAGTCATGTCATGAGGTTCTTTCAGTAGCTACTCAGCTAGCACATAATGTTCTGAGAACCATATGTTTATTAGATCTTGGTGAGAGTGTGATTGTCTGCTGCCAATGACTGGAATGAACTGCAAAAATCTCTGAAGCTGGAGACTCTCCCTCACTAGCTTTAAGCACCAGCTGTCAGAGCAGCTCACAGATCACTGCACCTGTACATAGCCCATCTGTAAACAGCCCATCTATCTACCTACCTCATCCCCATACTGTATTTATTTATTTATCTTGCTCCTTTGCACCCCAGTATCTCTACTTGCACATTCATCTTCTGCACATCTACCATTCCAGTGTTTAATTGCTATATTGTAATTACTTCGCCACCGTGGCCTATTTATTGCCTTAACTTACCTCATTTGCACTCACTGTATATAGACTTTTTGTTTTCTTTTGTTCTACTGTATTATTGACTGTATGTTTGTTTTATTCCATGTGTAACTCTGTGTTGTTGTATGTTGTCGAACTGCTTTGCTTTATCTTGGCCAGGTCGCAGTTGTAAATGAGAACTTGTTCTCAACTAGCCTACCTGGTTAAATAAAGGACTTGTTCTCAACTAGCCTACCTGGTTAAATAAAGGACTTGTTCTCAACTAGCCTAACCTGGTTAAATAAAGGACTTGTTCTCCACTAGCCTACCTGGTTAAATAAAGGACTTGTTCTCAACTAGCCTAACCTGGTTAAATAAAGGACTTGTTCTCAACTGGCCTACCTGGTTAAATAAAGGTAAAATAAAATAAATAAAATTAGATATTGGTGAGAGTGTGATTGTCTTCTGGTTATTTTGCATACAACCTTACCACAACTTTCTGGAAATAGTGCAGGATAGTTTATTGGCTTTGGAGCAGCACATTTAAGGAACTGGACAGAATAATATTATTTTCTTGGTATTTCATTACTTTTAACAGAAGGTTTCCTTAAAAGTTCAAACATGGTAACATTTCATTTCAATTTTGGTAATGTTCCAGGAATGTTCCCCAACTGGCTTGACTTTGGGAATGTTCTCAAAAAGATCAGAGAACATTATTAAGAAGCAACGTTCTTCTGTGGGAATTTCAGTACTTCAGCATAACGTTTGCTACAGGTTTCATCATGGTTCTATATAAACTGATGCTTTGAAATTGTTCCAAGAACGTTAGGAAACAACATTCTTCTGTGAGAAGTTCAGTACTTCAGCGTAACGTTTCCTCCAGGTTTCTTCATGGTTCTATTTCAAATGGAACTGACAGCGTTTTAGCAACATTTAAATGTTATTAAAATCTGTTCATATACACCCCCAGCAAGAATATGCAATTTTGTTCCCCTAATTTTAATTTAAATTTTTTCTTCTGAGAAGCGAGCACTTAGATATGGTCTTTTTCACATTTTCATACTTTCCTAGAATGTTTGGGATTGACGTAGAGTAAGGTATTTGTGAAAATTCTATAGCGATATAGAGTGGGATAGCAGCTGTGCGTTTGGACAAGTAATAGACACTGCAGTAAATAAAATCGAATAGAAATGTGTCGGTCTTGTCCAGCGCCAGACTCTACACAGACCAGTGAACCATAGCCAATCAGAGTTACAGTAGGCCTATATGTAAATGAGCCATTTTCCACACTGGCCTGTCATCATTCACTTCGAACTGGACTGTGTGTTTACATGCAGTAACAACAGCACAACTTTAGATCCTTGGAAAGCATTTGCCAAAAGCCACAAAACACACCTTTTATAATGGTCCTCTTACATTTAGAAAGTTCTATTGATCAAACAGCCATGACCAGGTAGGATATCTCTCCCTCAAGTTCTATTGATCAAACAGCCATGACCAGGTATCATATCTCTCCCTCAATTGTTTGTTCACAACAACAACAACAACTGTTAGTCAGAAATCTAACGAGCCAGAGATCTAACGAGGGAACAGTAGAAAAACCCTCATCAAGCTTTTTCAGTTTGGCGTCAAAATTGTCCTGATAAACGACGGGGAATATTAGCCTGCTCGTCCTTTTGCAGCTTGTCTGCCAATGCATGCTTGTCCCAACCCACATTTTGACAACTGAACGGGAACTTGCCTGCCTGCCCACCTATTTGATCGACAACTATACTCAGCCTTGTCTCAGGATGGTAAGTTGGTGGTTGAAGATATCTCTCTAGTGGTGTGGGGGGGCTGTGCTTTGGCAAAGTGGGTGGGGGTTATATCCTGCCTGGTTGCCCCGGACGTAGTGCCCAAACACACTAACAATCAATATCCCACAAAACACAGGTTGGGAAATAACTACCTAAATATGATCCCCAATCAGAGGCAACGATAAACAGCTGCCTCTAATTGGGAACCATATTAGCACCAACATAGAAATAATAAACCTAGATCACCCCCTAGTCACGCCCTGACCTACTACACCATAGAGAATCAAGGGCCCTCTATGGTCAAGGCGTGACAATACCGGATCTTAATGAGTGCTTGTTTCCTTTGAAATGGGGTCTGAATAGACTAAAATTAAGAAGTCTGTGTCTAAAAACATGGTATGCTAGTTCCATCCAGGATTCCATCGATAGAGAACACAAGATTATAGGTTTTGAATCTCACTGAGATGCAGTGTCACAATAGACCTTCATTAAGACCTTCATTTCCGAAAATACTATGTAAATAATTCATTTCCATGTGTCCCACCTGTGGTTGGAGTTCAAAACAGTTAACCCAAACTAAGCTAGCAGTGTTATTACAAAGTCTTATATAAACATTTAGTTAAAGTTTTTTTAAGGAAGTTATTCAAACGTCTAGGAGCAACAACAGCTCAACCGCGAAGTGGTAGGACACACAAGCTCACAGAACGGGACCGCCGAGTGCTGAAGCGCGGCAGTGCGTAAGAAATCGTCAGTCCTCGGTTGCAAAACTCACTACTGAGTTCAAAACTGCATCTGAAAGCAACGTCAGCACAAGAACTGTTCTTCGTGAACTTCATGAAATGGGTTTCCATGGCCGAGCAGCCGCACACCAGCCTAACATCACCATGCGAAATGCCAAGCATCGGCTGGAGCGGTGTAAAGCTTGCCGTCATTGGACTCAGTGGAAGCAAGTTCTGAATCCCGCATTACCATCTGGCAGTCCGATGGACAAATCTGGGTTTGGCAGATTTGTATTTTTATTATTTTTCTTTCACCTTTATTTAACCAGGTAGGCAAGTTGAGAACAAGTCCTTTATTTAACCAGGTAGGCTAGTTGAGAACAAGTTCTCATTTACAATTGCGACCTGGCTAAGATAAAGCAAAGCAGTTCGACACATAGAACAACACAGAGTTACACATGGAGTAAAACAAACATACAGTCAATAATACAGTAGAAAAATAAGTCTATATACAATGTGAGCAAATGAGGTGAGATAAGGGAGGTAAAAGCAATAAATAGGCCACAGTGGCGAAGTAAATACAATATAGCAATTAAAACACTGGAATGGTAGATTTGACAGTAGATGAGTGTGCAAGTAGAGATACTGGGGTGCAAAAGAGCAAAATAAATGAATAAATAAATACAGTAGGGGAAGAGGTAGTTGTTTGGGCTATTTATAGATGGGCTATGTACAGGTGCAGTGATCTGTGAGCTGCTCTGATAGCTGGTGCTTAACCCCATCGAACACCTTTGGGATGAATTGGAACGCTGACTGCGAGCCAGGACTAATCGCCCAACACCAGCTCCTGACCTCACTAATGCTCTTGTAGCTGAATGAAAGGAAGTCCCTACAGTAATGTACCAACATCTAGTGGAAAGTCTTCCCTGAAGAGTGGAGGCTGTTATAGCAGCAAAGGGGGGACCAACTCTATATTAATGACTTCCCAGAAGAGTGGAGGCTGTTATAACAGCAAAGGGGGGACCAACTCCATATTAATGACTTCCTAGAAGAGAGGAGGCTGTTATAGCAGCAAAGGGGGGGACCAACTCCATATTAATGACTTCCCAGAAGAGTGGAGGCTGTTATAGCAGCAAAGGGGGGGAACAACTCCATATTAATGACTTCCCAGAAGAGTGGAGGCTGTTATAGCAGCAAAGGGGGGACCAACTCCATATTAATGACTTCCCAGAAGAGTGGAGGCTGTTATAGCAGCAAAGGGGGGGAACAACTCCATATTAATGACTTCCCAGAAGAGTGGAGGCTGTTATAGCAGCAAAGGGGGGGACCAACTCCATATTAATGACTTCCCAGAAGAGTGGAGGCTGTTATAGCAGCAAAGGGGGGGACCAACTCCATATTAATGACTTCCCAGAAGAGTGGAGGCTGTTATAGCAGCAAAGGGGGGGACCAACTACATATTAATGCCCATGATTTTTGGAATGAGATGTTTGGCCAGCAGGTGTCCACATACTTTTGGTCATGTAGTGTAGCTAGAGTCTCTAGCACAATGTCTATGATTCATTGTGGTTCAAGAAGACAAAAAAAAACATGTGAATTTTACCTTAAGTCTGGTCCAATCAATATGGTCTAATTGCTGTGCTATTCACACATTCAACTGAGTCTATTCATCTTGATGCTCGCAGCATCGACTATATTCATCTAAAATGACCAATTAACTGCTGACTTCAGGGAGAGAAAAAAAACTGGTAATTTCTAGAGGTAACCTCGTAGCTCAATGAAGGTCTATAGAGCTAACCTCAGGTCTTAATGAAGGTCTATATAGCTAACCTCAGGTCTGAATGAAGGTCTATAGAGCTAACCTCAGGTCTTAATGAAGGTCTATATAGCTAACCTCAGGTCTGAATGAAGGTCTGTAGAGCTAACCTCAGGTACTAATGAAGGTCTAAACCTCAGGTACTAATGAAGGTCTATATAGCTAACCTCAGGTACTAATGAAGGTCTATATAGCTAACCTCAGGTCTTAATGAAGGTCTATAGAGCTAACCTCAGGTCTTAATGAAGGTCTATAGAGCTAACCTCAGCTCTTAATGAAGGTCTGTAGAGCTATATGGAATCACGAAGTAACCAAAAAAAGTTTTAAACGAATTAAAATATATTTGATATGTTAGATTCTTCAAAGTAGCCACCCTTTGCCTTAACGACAGCTTTGAACACACTTTTTTTTTCTTCTTTTGACTGCACGCTGCTGCAACCTGATTTCATAGCTTTTCATATTATTTTGTATGTAAATCAGAGACACTCCATTTAGTATAATATGTTACGTTTTGTATGGTATGTATTACATTTGTGGATGTCCCTCATCCATTTTCGAATATGCTACGAATTACAATTTGTGCAATATGCTATGAATTTCCAATACCTATGAAATCTTACAAATTTTAAATAGTTGTGGCTAATGTTAGCTAGGTGGCTAACGTTAGCTAGGTGGCTAACGTTAGCTAGGTGGCTAACGTTAGCTAGACTAAGGGTTAGGATTTAGGTTAAGAGTTATCGTTAAAGTGTTAAGTTTAGGGGGAAGGGGGAAGGGTTAGCTAAAACGCTAAGTACAGTAGTTGCAAAGTAGCTATAAAGTAGTAAGTTGTTGAAAAGTTGGTAATTAGCGAAAAGTTGTTCGTGATGAGATTGGAACACTCAACCTTTGGGTTGCTAGACTTCCGCGTTATACCCTCACCCTTCCACCTTAACGTTGTGTGTCTTAACTTCATGGAGGTAGAGTGCATGGTGTTGCAGCCTATAGCCTAATGTCTTCTGTCTAACAGGTGGGCCTACCTCATTTCTTAAATAGGAAGAAGTAGGCTCCAACACAAAGCCTTTCTTACTGTTAGTAAAGTTTAATTCAAATGAAGAACGTTGAAATGAATTATGCCTACTCGCATTTACCTACTTTCAGCACCATGAGCTGTCCATTTCCCATTGATTGTGCTGCGATTGCTGCTTCAAGTTTCAGCACCACAATGTAAATTACTTGAATCTTGTGAGGTCAGTTGTGGCTCAGTTGGTAGAGCATGGTGTGTGCAATGCCAGGGTCGTGGGATCAATTCCCACGGGGGGGACAGTACAAAAAAAAATAAAGATGAAATGTATGTATTCACTACTGTAAGTCGCTCTGGATAAGAGCGTCTGCTGAATGACTAAAATGTAATAACTAATAGATACACAATGGGCAAGAAACACTGTTTTCAAATAAAAAATCAATTATAGTAGTAGCAAGCTATAAAAGTTGACCTCCAGTCCTCCTCATCTTTGCGCTCTCCCCTTCTCGCACTGAACAGAACATAAGCTAGACTGCATGCAATTTTTTGGACTAAGCCTAACCCCCCCCAAAACAAAAAAATCAGAAGAACATTTTGACTCTCCCCCTGAACTGCCACCATAGCCCTACACAGCACAGCCATTGGTTAGGCAACACACTAAACAGTTGTTGATCAACAAGAGCAGAATAGGTTGTTGTTCTGACATGTGCTGTCAACTGTGGGACCTTGTATAGACAGGTGTATGCCTTTCTAAATCATGTCCAATCAATTGAATTTACCACAGGTGGACTCCAAGTTGTAGAAACATCTCAAGGATGATCAATGGAAACAGGATGCACCTGAGCTCCAATTTCGAGTCTCATAGCAAAGGGTCTGAATACTTATGTAAAAGTGATATTTCCTTTATTTATTTATTTTTGAAGAAGAAAAAAAAACGTAACAAAATGTGGAAAAAAATCAAGGGGTCTGAATACTTATCAAATGCACTGTATGTATTGGTACTCTCACATGCACATTTCCGTCCATTAAGGTACAATGCTAACTTTTTGTAGCACGTCTAACAATGCTAACATCTGAAGTGGGCAGAGAACAAACCCCTTTTCACATTATTAAGATAGAATTGAAATATTATTTTTGAAATGATCAGTAAATGTAAAAACAAAAAAAGCAATAAGCACCATAAAAGTAATTAACAAATAAAATAAAAAAATTGTATTTGTTGTGTTCATAATAAAAAAACAACATTAAAAACAAACAATGCTAACATCTGTTTTAGCCAAAGCCCAGTTTAATAACACGGGGTCGGTTGCTCGGCAACAGCACAGCTAAGTGTATGGAACAACCCTAGACTACTGTAGCTACTGTAGCTAGCTATATGGTGGCATTCAAACTGAGGTTAATCAATAAATGCAAACACATATTTGGGATGAATTAGATAGCTAGCTATCTAATGTTGTTACCTAGCTAACATTAGCTTGCTTGTACAAAGTCCAGCAACTAGCCTCTGTAGCTAGTTAACACCGATCAGCTGAAAGCTAGTTAGCTAACGAACAGGCAAATAAAGGCTAGCCAATTAATGTGCTTTTGTTTTGATTAGCTATCTAGCTAGCTAACGTAAAGTTATACCAGTCAGATGAGAGCTAACGAGCAAGGAAAGCTAACTAGTGTAACAGTGCAGGTTCCGTCCCTCTCTTCGCCCCAACCCGGGCTCGAACCAGGGACCCTTGCACACATCAACAACTGACACCCCACGAAGGATCATTACCCATCGCGCCACAAGAGCCACGGCCCTTGCAACGCAAGGGGAAACCCTACTTCAAGTCTCAGAGAGAGTGACGTCACCGATTGAAACGCTATTAGCGCGCACCACCGCTAACTAACTAGCCTATATTTGACCAAATAAGGTTTTTCATATAAAAAGGCTTAAGTCATCATGTGTAAACTGCTGATCTATACATGTGCGTGTAATCTGAGCACAAATAAGGTATCGAATGTCTTTGGCTGCTATGATAGCCAGTTAACATTAGCTAGCTAGGTAATGTTAGCTAACGTGTATGGCCACAATATATCTTACTTTCTTACACAAAACAAAGCTAGTTAACAGTTCCAACTGTTCTGCCTGCAGCTATGGAACCCTGACCTGTTCACCGGACGTGCTACCTGTCCCAGACCTGCTGGAACCCTGACCTGTTCACCGGACGTGCTACCTGTCCCAGACCTGCTGTCCCAGACCTGCTGGAACCCTGACCTGTTCACCGGACTTGCTACCTGTCCCAGACCTGCTGGAACACTGACCTGTTCACTGGACGTGCTACCTGTCCCAGACCTGCTGTTTTCAACTCTCTAGAGACAGCAGGAGCGGTAGAGATACTCTCAAAGATCGGCTATGAAAAAGCCAACTGACACTTACTCTTGTGTTACTGAATTGTTGCACCCTCGACAACTACTATGATTATTATTATTTGACCCTGCTGGTCATTTATGAACATTTGAACATCTAGGCCATGTGCTGTTATAATCTCCACCCGGCACAGCCAGAAGAGGACTGGCCACCCTTCATAGCCTGGTTCCTCTCTAGGTTTCTTCCTAGGTTTTGGCCTTTCTAGGGAGTTTTTCCTAGCCACCGTGCTTCTACACCTGCATTGCTTGGTGTTTGGGGTTTTAAGCTGGGTTTCTGTACAGCACTTTGAGATATCAGCTGATCTAAGAAGGGCTATATAAATACATTTGATTTGATTTTAACATTAGTTACTTTAAGTTTAAAACAACCAAAAACTGCCACACTGCTCACGTTCATTTGCATTGCACAGACCAAGCTACGGTAAAATGAGAACTAAGTGCAGAAAAACTGCACTTAGTCAAGGAATGTAATGTAGCTAAGAACAACCAAGACCACACAAACCATAACGGAGAAAAGAGCATGTTTAGTTAAGAAACAGTAAGTTACTTATGAACCACATATAGTAAATGTTTGAACCCCAAAATGTAGACAGAACCTTAGTTGTACATGCTAACATCAACTAAGGTTGACTCGGCTGAAACTATCTCTGTTTTAAACATGTCGAATAAATTCCAGATTTGGCAATCGTTCTCTCTCTCTCTCTCTCCTGCCGTCTTCTTCATTCTTATAATCCACATTTGTGCTGACCGATCAACACAGTGTGAATTAACTTTTCAAGAAATCTAAAGTCGCCATGCACAAATTAAAAATAGTCATAGGGGTTACACATGGAGCACCAGGGTAAAAGGTCCCGTGTGGCTCAGTTGGTAGAGCATGATGTTTACAACGCCAGGGTTGTGGGTTCGATTCCCACGGGGGACCAGTACAGAGAAAAAAAAAAAGAAGAAAAAAAAATGTATGAAATGTCTGCATTCACTACTGTAAGTTGCTCTGAACAAAAGCGTAAAATATCAGAATCATCGGCTGCACAACATGCTGTGTGCCAGCCTGGGACACTGAAATTAGTATGATGTCTTACTTTTGTTATGGTGACAGAAGGTTATTGAAAATGACCTCTACAGAGTAACAGACAGGAAGAGAGGTGACTCTTAAAATGACCTCTACAGAGTAACAGACAGGGGTGACTCTTAAAATGAGTTCTACAGAGTAACAGACAGGGGTGACTCTTAAAATGACCTCTACAGGGTAACAGAAAGGAAGAGGGGTGACTCTTAAAATGACCTCTACAGAGTAACAGACAGGGGTGACTCTTAAAATGACCTCTACAGGGTAACAGACAGGAAGAGAGGTGACTCTTAAAATGACCTCTACAGAGTAACAGACAGGGGTGACTCTCTAAATGACCTCTACAGGGTAACAGACAGGTAGAGTGGTGACTCTTAAAATGACCTCTACCGAGTAACAGACAGGACCATTAGTTGGTATGAACAGGAACCTACTACATCAGTAGTATTACAGGATCAGTTTAGTATATCTCAGGGCAGCAGGGATATTATTACACAATATTATACAATATTATTTATATTGTATGTTTAAATTAAACACGGGTCTAGGTCTATGGGAATAGTAAAGTCCTCTACCAAATTTGATATTTCATAAAATTTCACAATTCACAATCATGATGGAACTGGCTTTTCAGACTAAGGTGAGGAGGCTCTCGTGACAGGCGAGGAGGCTCTTGTGACAGGCGAGGAGGCTCTCGTGACAGGCGAGGAGGTAATCATGACAGGCGAGGAGGCTCTCGTGACAGGCGAGGAGGCTCTTGTGACAGGCGAGGAGTCTCTCATGACAGGCGAGGAGGCTATCATGACAGGTGAGGAGGTTATGACAGTTTAAATGCTAATATTCTTTCATTCCAGTTTACGTCCTGCCCTTTGCTGCTAATATTCTCTCATTCCAGTTTACATCCTGCCCTTCGCTTCAGATGAACAGGAAAAACTGAATCACCGCATAAATAATCCTGAGTGACACGGTGGTATAAAGGTGGAGACGAACACAGAACAAAATGGCACTGCATCAACCACTTTCCCAAGACAAAAGCAGAGACAGTGAGAGAACGGGGGAGAGGGACAGAGCGGGAGAGAGCGAGAAAACGGGGGAGAGGGACAGAGCTGGGGAGAGAACAGGGTAGAGGGAGAGAGCGGGGGAGAGGGAGAACAGAGGGAGATAAGGAAAATAAAAGGGGAAATGGAGGAGAGGGTTGGAGAGAGAGAGAGAGAGAGGGAGAGAGACAGAGAGAGAGAGAGATAGAGGGAGAGAGACAGAGAGAGAGAGAAGGGAGAGAGATAGAGAGAGAGAGAGAGAGAGCGAGAGAGAGATCAGCCGAAGGGGATAAGGAATGTGAATGATGGCAGAGCTTCTCCTACAATGCAAAGGGGGGGAAACTGTTCAGCATCCTTCCATTTATTATCTTTGTCTGAGTTCAGAGCCCCAACAGAATACTTTTCAAAGGCGAAAAACCTGACTTACACAAGCAATATGCAAATCCTATAATACAAACAAATGATCTGCTATCTCTCTGGACCAGAGACAAGCAGGTGAAACACTAAGCGACCAGTAACAATGCACAGCGGAGACACTCATTTATATTAAACCTCATTCAAATAATTAATTAAGGAGATCTGGTTGCCCTAATTGATGAATTAAAAGTTCCCTATTCTTTTGAACTGATGTAATAAGGCAAAGAGCTTGAAGGGGAACTACACCTGCTGTTTTGGCCTCGTTTTTTGGTTTTCTCCTCATGAAATGCTGGCGGCCATGACAGAAGCCAAACGGGAGTTGGCTTGGGGGTGTGGTTTTGATGTGGGTGTGTCCTTGCCACCACCAAGACACACCCATCTGTCAGAACCTTGTCCTCAGCGGTTTCCTCTCCACTCGTTCACAACAAACAAAACCTCCTGCAGGTTGAGCTCAGTAACTACAGGCAGATGTACAGTGAGATGCCAGAGCACCAGCTGCGTACCCCTTTTAGAACCAGGGTTAGAGTACTCTCAAATGTTTGTTTTTTTCCCCCCGTCATTGTAAGCCTGCCACACACTATACGGTACATTTATTAAACATAAGAATGAGTGTGAGTTGTTGTCACAACCCGGCTCGTGGGAAGTGACAAAGAGCTCTTATAGGACCAGGACACAAATAATAATAAATCAATAATTCTGCTCTTTATTTAACCATCTTACATATAAAACCTTATTTGTTCATCGAAAACTGTGAATAACTCAGCACAGGTTAATGAGAAGGATGTGCTTGAAAGGATGCACATAACTCTGCAATGTTGTGTTGTATTGTTAATGCAGACAGAAAAGAGCTCCAACTTCTTAATCATATTTTGTCCCGCACATTGAATAGAGTTGTGGAGAGTTCCTGTTTATCCTAGATTCAGATCATTCAGGCGAGAAAAGACATCACCCTAATAGGCCAGTCGTGTGCGAAGCTCATCATGCAAGCGGTCAGACAAGTTTAAATTATGTTCAGTAATAATCAAAATATTCTGTTTAAAAATAATATCTTGCATTCATTATTCTTAGAGAAAGTCAATACTCAGTCAGAGCTCCAAAGGAACCTGAATCTCCTGGCGCATGAAGGCTACACCTACAGATGGGAATAACAGACCGCAAATTAAGTCTTTCTGGAAGTGCACCGAATATGAGGCTTTCGACTGCCGAGGGTGCATAACCCTCACTGACGGGGTGATATCCAAGTTATTTGTGGGAACACAACCATATCCTGTACTCGGATTCTGAACGCGAAAGGTGATTAATGGCCTGAAGTAGAGAAGACTGGAGACCCAGGAAGAAACCAACACACGGCTTGCCTGCGTCTGTTTGGAGAGAAAATATATGATTTTAAAACTGAAACAAAATTGTACAAACTTGATGTACAGCGCATTCGGAAAGTATTCAGACCCCTTGACCTTTTTCCACATTTTGTTACGTTACAGCCTTATTCTAAAATGTATGAAATAGTTTCCCCCCCCCTCATCAATCTACACACCATACCCCATAATGACATCACAATACCCCATAATGACATCACAATACCCCATAATGACATCACAATACCCCATAATGACATCACAATACCCCATAATGACATCACAATACCCCATAATGACATCACAATACCCCATAATGACTTGAAGGGCCAGTGACAGGGTGATTATAATAGACAGCCAAGTGGTAAACTGCATTTTGTTCTGAAGAAAGCACTTCACAACCAAAATGACTATGCTAGTTGTATCTGCTTGGCTAGGGAATTAGCCTACTATTTTATCAAACTGGGTATTTTTTTTTAATATAACGTTTCGCCTTTTAAACGTAGCTCACATTACCTGTCGTTGTTGATGAAGCCTTCTGTGTCAACATTGCAGTTAAGTCGGGTCACTATCAGAGGCCTCATAATGGTGTGTCCTTTTCATAGGAGTCGAGGGAGAGAGTGGCAACAACGGAGGAACTGTCACAAGGGTACTTATGTCGTATGATTATGAGACTAATTCTTTACAGATGTAGACTGACTGGCTCCAGATTGGATTCGATTCAGGCTATTACACTATGCAACTAACTGTGACATGTTTTACTATGGCCATTTGCTATTATGGTCAACTGTTGTAGTCAGACGTGAGTTAGTGTAACAGATGTATATCGTACTCTCCTTGCGTTGTGTTTTCTCCTAATAAATCACATCAGCCAGTGGTCCCAGTCGAGCATCATTTATTTCTGTTGTTAAATGGGAAACAGCACGTTAGTTGTGCAGGACTTAACGGTATTGAAGGCTGTCGATGGCAAAATCCCTTGCATCACATTTTCATACTGGGTCACAAAATATAACATGTGTAAATACCTGTTGTTAAGGTGAAATACATTTTAAAAATTAAATATAGACAGGTGTGTGCCTTTCCAAATCATGTCCAGTCAATTGAATTTACCACAGGTGGACTCTAATCAAGTTGTAGAAACATTTCAAGGATGATCAATGGAAACAGGATACACCTGAGCTCAATTTCGAGTCTAATAGCGAAGGGTCTGAATACTTTTGTAAATAAGGTATATTTCAGTTTTTTAATCAATTTGCAACATTTATAATAACCTGTTTTCGCATTGTCATTATGGGGTAGTTTGTGTAGATTTTATTTCACCTTTATTTAACCAGGTAGGCAAGTTGAGAACAAGTCCTTTATTTAACCAGGTAGGCAAGTTGAGAACAAGTTCTCATTTACAATTGCGACCTGGCCAAGATAAAGCAAAGCAATTCGACACATTCAACAACACAGAGTTACACATGGAATAAACAAAACATACAGTCAATAATACAGTAGAACAAAATAAAACAAAAAGTCTATATACAGTGAGTGCAAATGAGGTAAGTTAAGGCAATAAATAGGCCATGGTGGCGAAGTAATTACAATATAGCAATTAAACACTGGAATGGTAGATGTGCAGAAGATGAATGAGCAAGTAGAGATACTGGGGTGCAAAGGAGCAGGATAAATAAATAAATACAGTATGGGGATGAGGTAGGTAGATAGATGGGCTGTTTACCGATGGGCTATGTACAGGTGCAGTGATCTGTAAGCTGCTCTGACAGCTGATACTTAAAGCTAGTGAGGGAGATATGAGTCTCCAGCTTCAGAGATTTTTGCAGTTCGTTCCAATCATTGGCAGCAGAGAACTGGAAGGAAAGGCGGCCAAAGGAGGAATTGGCTTTGCGGTGACCAGTGAGATATACCTGCTGGAGCGCATGCTACAAGTGGGTGCTGCTATGGTGACCAGTGAGCTGAGATAAAGCGGGGCTTTACCTAGCAGAGACTTGTCGATAACCTGGAGCCAGTGGGTTTGGTGACAAGTATGAAGCGAGGGCCAACCAACGAGAGCGTACAGGTTGCAATGGTGGGTAGTGTATGGGGCTTTGGTGACAAAACGGATGGCACTGTGATAGACTGCATCCAGTTTGTTGAGTAGAGTGTTGGGGGCTATAGATGGCATCACCGAAATCGAGGATCGTTAGGATAGTCAGTTTTACGAGGGTATGTTTGGCAGCATGAGTGAAGGATGCTTTGTTGCGATATAAGAAGCCGATTCTAGATTACATTTTGGATTGGAGATGATTGATGTGAGTCTGGAAGGAGAGTTTACAGTCTAACCAGACACCCAGGTATTTGTAGTTGTCCACGTATTCTAAGTCAGAGCCGTCCAGAGTAGTGATCCTGGACGGGTGAGCAGGTGCGGGCAGTGATCGATTGAAGAGCATGCATTTAGTTTTACCTGCGTTTAAGAGCAGTTGGAGGCCACAGAAGGAGAGTTGTATGGCATTGAAGCTCGTCTGGAGATTAGTTAACACAGTGTCCAAAGAAGGGCCAGAAGTATACAGAATGGTGTCATCTGAGTAGAGGTGGATCAGAGAATCACCAGCAGCAAGAGCAACATCATTGATGTATACAGAGAAAAGAGTCGGCCCGAGAATTGAACCCTGTGGCACACCCATAGAGACTGCCAGAGATCCGGACAACAGGCCCTCCGATTTGACACACTGAACTCTATCAGAGAAGTAGTTGGTAAACCAGGCGAGGCAATCATTTGAGAAACCAAGGCTGTTGAGTCTGCCAATAAGAATGTGGGGATTGACAGAGTCGAAAGTCTTGGCCAGGTCGATAAATACGGCTGCACAGTAATGTCTCTTATCGATGGCGGTTATGGTGTCGTTTAGGACCTTGAGCGTGGCTGAGGTGCACCCATGACCAGCTCTGAAACCAGATAGCAGAGAAGGTACGGTGGGATTCGAAATGGTGGGTAGTCTGTTTGTTAACTTGGCTTTCGAAGACCATAGAAAGACAGGGTAGGATAGATATAGGTCTGTAGCAGTTTGGGTGTAGAGTGTCACCCCCTTTGAAGAGGGGGATGACCGCGGCAGCTTTCCAATCTTTGGGAATCTCAGACGATACGAAAGAGAGGTTGAACAGGCTAGTAATAGGGGTCGCAACAATTTTGGCAGATAATTATAGAAAGAGAGGGTCCAGATTGTCTAGCCCGGCTTATTTGTATGGGTCCAGATTTTGCAGCTCTTTCAGAACATCAGCTATCTGGATTTGGGTGAAGGAGAAATGGTGGGGGCTTTGGTGGGTTGCTGTGGAGTGTGCCGGGCAGCTGACCGGGGTAGGGGTAGCCAGGTGGAAAGCATGGCCAGCCGTAGAGAAAGGCTTATTGAAATTCTCAATTATAGTGGATTTATCGGTGGTAACAGTGTTTCCTAGCCTCAGAGCAGTGGGCAGCTGGGAGGAGGTACTCTTTGGGGGACGTCGCGATGGGGGTAAGTCTATTTTTGCCTCTTTGTGCGGTGACGTCGATAGACCAGTCGTGGAATTAGTAGGGTTCCAAGTAGCTCTAGATAGCTAGCAGGCCGGTTAGCAGAATGGGCCTTCAGCGGACGTCGCGCCTGAGGGGCCTGTTGGAATCCTCGGGCAGATTATGTCGGTATTCCAGTCGTAGAGGATCGGCGGGGTTCCGTGCCCCGTACCGGCAGTAGAAGGGGTCCGGATATTGTAGCCCAGAAGTGGGCTTCGGTGGTAGTCCAGGAGCCCTGGCCGAGCTAGCTTCAGGCTAATTGGTGCTTGCTCCGGGATGGAAACACTAGCCAGGAGTAGTCACCCAGGATTGCGGTTAGCTAGTTGCGAAGATCCAGATGAAAATGTTCAGAGTTTGCGGTAGGAATCCGGGGATATGGAGAATTTTTTTTTTATAAATAATAATAATATATATATATATAAAATAATAATAGGTCCGTTATGCTCTGGTTTGAGTCACGTTGCTCGAACTGGCGAGAGCTTTCCGAGCTAAAGGTTAGCTGATGACGGCTAGCAATGGTTTGCTGACTGATAGCTGGTAGGTAGTTAGCTGGCTAGCTTCAGTTGAGGGATTCCAGATCCGAAGTAAATAGAAATACTTTAGAAGAAGACAATAAACAGATCCACGCCACATTGGGTGAGGCGGGTTGCAGGAGAGGATTTAGAAGTTGAGGTTTAGGAAAATATTTTTAAAAGATATACGAAGAAAAAGATGTAAAAAGATATATACAAGGGACACGACAGGACAAAGACGTCTGTCTGACTGCTACGCCATCTTGGCTTGATGAGAAACATTTTTATTTCATTCATTTTAGAAGACAGCTGTAGCGTAACAAAATGGGCAAAAAGTCAAGGGGTTCTGAATGCTTTCCGAATGCATCTTAGATTAACCAGCCTCATCATAGACTGCGATATCATGACAATGAATGACTCTTATCACAAAACCAGCCTGAAGCAGGAAGCACACTAGAGTCATGTAATTACTTGGCTTTTTTAAATGTCACCTACAATTCCATTTAATCCTTAACATCGTTGAGATAATAATATACCCAGAATGCATTGTGGCTCTGAAATGAGTCATGTTTTTTGCTGCACTATGAAAACATGAAGAAATTAACAATAATAATCAATTGCAGTAAGTGACCTGTGCTAAAACCTACAACACAGATCGGTTGTTTCTGCCAAGAAAAAGGACCTGTGCTGAAACATACAACACAGATATGTTGTTTCTGCCAAGAAAAAGGACCTGTGCTGAAACCTACAACAAAGATATGTTGTTTCTGCCAAGAAAAAGGACCTGTGCTGAAACCTACAACACAGATCTGTTGTTTCTGCCAACACTTGAATATAAAAGGACAGTCAAACACTGTTTAGGAAATGAAATGCAATCATAAAATTCAATCCATGCCAAGGTAAACACACTTGCCAACTCCCGATAGCACATTCAGACACATCCAAGCCAACATTCTAGCATTGTACCGAACACTCAACCAACACTAAATCAGAGATGTTCAGGGAAATCTCTCTAGTATTTTTCCTCAAACAGCATCACTCAACAAAACAAACGACCTAGTCTTTGAGAGATGGCACAACCACTTTTGGAGAATACCATGAGGTAATAAACTATGTCAGGGGCGGATTTAGTGACCTGGAGGCCCAAGGCGGAATATATTCTGCAGGCCACACCATGTCTATTTAACAAAATCAACGACTACTGAATGAAGCTTCATATAACTGTTACAGTACACGTCAGCATTAGCAGATCATTGCAGCAAGGTTTTTCAGAACTACTTGCATTATCATTGAAGTATGTTTTTCAGAATAATTCTGGATCGTGTTCTAACCTCAGAACAATTCTGGATCGTGTTCTAACCTCACAGAATAATTCTGGATCGTGTTCTAACCTCACAGAATAATTCTGGATCGTGTTCTAACCTCACAGAATAATTCTGGATCGTGTTCTAACCTCACAGAATAATTCTGGATCGTGTTCTAACCTCACAGAATAATTCTGGACCGTGTTCTAACCTCAGAGAATAATTCTGGATCGTCTTCTAACCTCACAGAATAATTCTGGATCGTGTTCTAACCTCACAGAATAATTCTGGATCATATCGTGTTCTAACCTCACAGAATAATTCTGGATCATGTTCTAACCTCACAGAATAATTCTGGATCATATCGTGTTCTAACCTCACAGAATAATTCTGGATCATATCGTGTTCTAACCTCACAGAATAATTCTGGATCATATTCTAACCTCAGAGAATAATAATCTCACAGGAATGCTTCTTATTTGCTGTGTAACTCTTCCTTTTACATAACGTTAATTACTAAGTACTAGGTAAATAGGTAGGGTAAACTAAATACGCAGTAACAATTTTGTCTTCAACAATACTTTTTAGGAACCCAGCAAGTAAGTACTACGTACACATTTAACAATATAGGTAAGTACAAGAAAGTAGCAGCTTATTACTGTGTAAATTATTTTATCGACACACTCTTTTGAAGTAATACCCAAGAAACACCAATGAACATACCATGACAATTGATAATTTATTACCATGTAATTACGGAAAATACCTATTTTTTAGTTTCTCTCTCTTTTGTTTCTATGTCCTTTTACCTTGAGTCCATATGTCTGTTCATAGTAAACTGAAGTGGTGTCTGTTTCCACGTAGATACAAATGTAGTTAGTTGTGAGCATATTTTTCACAAAAACAAGCAGACGATGGTGCATACTATGAGCTGCAACATGGTTCAATGTGCCCACAGTTTGTATACTATTTAAAAAAATGTTATTTCACCTTTATTTAACCAGGTATTTATATATTATATATATAACCCTAACCCTTTATTTAACCAGGTAGGCCAGTTGAGAACAGGTTCTCATTAACAACTGCGACCAGGCCAAGATAAAGCAAATCAGTGCGACACAAACAACAACACAGAGTTACACATGGGATAAACAAACGTACAGTCAATAACACAGTAGAAAAGTCTATATATAGTGTGTGCAAATGAGGTAAGATTAGGGAGGTAAGGCAATAAATAGGCCATAGTGACGAAATAATTACGATTTAGCAAATAAACACTGGAGTGATAGATGTGCAGAAGATGAATGTGCAAGTAGAGATACTGGGGTGCAAAGGAGCAAGATAAATAAATAACAATATGGGGATGAGGTAGTTGGAGGGGCTATTTACAGATGGGCTATGTACAGGTGCAGTGATCTGTGAGCTGCTCTGACAGCTGATGCTTAAAGCTAGTGAGAGAGATATGAGTCTCCAGCTTCAGTGATTTTTGCAATTCGTTCCAGTCATTGGCAGCAGAGAACTGTAAGGAAAGGTGGCCAAAGGAGGTGTTGGCTTTGGAGGTGACCAGAGAGATATACCTACTGGAGTGCGTGCTACGGGTGGGTGCTGCTATGATGACCAGTGAGCTGAGATAAGGCGGGGCTTTACTTAGCAGAGACTTGTAGATAACCTGTAGCCAGTGGGTTTGGCGACGAATATGAAGCGAGGGCCAGCCAACGACAGCATACAGGTCGCAGTGGTGGGTAGTGTATGGGGCTTTGGTGACAAAACGGATGGCACTGTGATAGACTGCATCCAATTTGCTAAGTAGAGTGTTGGAGGCTATTTTGTAAATGCCATCGCCGATGTCGAGGATCGGTAGGATGGTCAGTTTTACGAGGGTGTGTTTGGCAGCATGAGTGAAGGATGCTTTGTTGCGAAATAGGAAGCCAATTCTAGATTGAGCTGCAACATTGTTCAATGTGCCAGTAAAGTTTATATACTATGGGCTGCAACATGATTCAATGTGCCAGTAAAGTTTGTATACTATGAGCTACAACATGGTTCAATGTGCCAGTAAAGTTTATATACTATGAGCTGCAACATGGTTCAATGTGCTAGTAACTCAGAACAATCTACTTTTTCATTTGTTCAAATTGACAGAGTTTTATTCAGAATCATGAAGAGCTAGCATAACAAAATGTGAATTGTATACATTTCTGTGAATGTGAAAATTATCTTTACATTAGCGTCATGCAACAAATCGTTTCCACATGACATATAAAGCATTGCAAATATGACTGAATATATTCCCGTCAAAAGCTGTCATAGAAGATTACTAGCCAAAGCAAATTGACTTTTAGAAATGGCAAGATATTTGAACATTTCACTTGACTGAAAAAGTGCCTCAAAATAAAGAGTATCCACAATGATGCATATATGTAATGTTTCCACAACCATATTACCTCACAAGAAAGCAATATCTTAACACTTGAAAGAGATACATACATTCTGCACAACATTAACCTAAATTACATGTAAATGAACAAAACATACATGTATTGTGTAACATTGAGTCCTGGGAGTGTCATCTGATGAAGATCGTCAAAGGTTAGTGATTCATTTTAGCTGTATTTCTGGTTTTTGTGACGCCTCTCCCTTGCTTGGAAAATGGCTGTGTGGTTTTTCTTGTCTAGGCGCTGTCCTAACATAATCTAATGTTATGCTTTCGCCGTGAAGCCTTTTTGAAATCGGACAATGTGGTTGGATTAACGAGAAGTGTATCTTTAAAATGGGATATAATAGTTGTATGTTTGAGAAATCTGAATTATGAGATTTTTGTTGATTTGAATTTGCCGCCCTGCTATTTCACTGGCTGTTGAATAGTGTGTACCGCGGGTGGGACATGTACGGGTGTCCCAGAGAGGCAAGGAAACAAGGATTCTCAACTATAGAAGAACAATCAAGGTGAAATAACATTGTTGTCGATAGAATCCCAGAGTCTCTACATGAGACGGAAAAAAGTACAAAAAAAAAGGAAAATAATCGATGAAAAGCCAGAGGCCAAAAGTGCTGATCTCAGCCATATGAAAGCTGCCAGAGAACACAGGGACATTGCTTCCATCCACTGTGACAGGCAAATTGTCCACCTGGCGAGACTAACTCACTTACACTCACAAGTTTCTGATTGACTGACGAATAATGTCATTTTTCCCCCCCCATCTCAGATAAGCTACCGATGAAAGGGCGAAAGATAGCCCATATTAACATATGTAGCCTTAGGTTCATTACATTTACATCATTTAGCAGACACTCTTATCCAGAGCGACTTACAAATTGGTGCATTCACCTGATGATATCCAGTGGAACAACCACTTTACAATAGTACATCTATATCTTTTGGGGGGGGGGAGGGTAGGGGGGGAGGGTTAGAAGGATTACTTTATCCTATCCCAGGTATTCCTTGAAGAGGTGGGGTTTCAGGTGTCTCCGGAAGGTGGTGATTGACTCCGCTGTCCTGGCGTAGTGAGGGAGCTTTTTCCACCATTGGGGTGTCAGAGCAGCGAACAGTTTTGACTGGGCTGAGCGGGAACTGTTCATGAAATCAATAACTTGCTTACATCAGATAACATTCATATATTGACCATCTCTGAGACTAAGATATTTCCTTTGATGATACAGGGGGATATAAAAAATACATTTTTTTAACGAGGCAAGTCAGTTAAGGACAAATTCTAATTTTACAATGACGGCCTACACCGGCCAAACACGGACGACGCTGGGCCAATTGTGGGCCGCCCTAAGTCGCTCTAGCACTGAGATGCAGTGCCTTAGACCGCTGAACCAGGGTCTGTAGTGACTCCTCTAGCACTGAGATGCAGTGCCTTAGACCGCTGAACCAGGGTCTGTAGTAACTCCTCTAGCACTGAGATGCAGTGCCTTAGACCGCTGAACCAGGGTCTGTAGTGACTCCTCTAGCACTGAGATGCAGTGCCTTAGACCGCTGAACCAGGGTGTCTGTAGTGACGCCTCTAGCACTGAGATGCAGTGCCTTAGACCACTGAACCAGGGTCTGTAGTGACTCCTCTAGCACTGAGATGCAGTGCCTTAGACCGCTGAACCAGGGTCTGTAGTGACTCCTCTAGCACTGAGATGCAGTGCCTTAGACCGCTGAACCAGGGTGTCTGTAGTGACGCCTCTAGCACTGAGATGCAGTGCCTTAGACCGCTGCGCCACTCAGGAGCCCAAAGGGGCCCTATGGTGTTGCTGTATATATATATTCAGATGCATATTCCCATCAAGCTTAGAAAGGATTTCATGTTAAATGTTATTTGAAGTGCTGTGGTTGCAGGTTCACCTGCCTCACCTAAAGCCTATTCTTTTGGGGTGATGCTATAGGGCACCAAGTGCTAACAGTCAGTATCTGGATAATATGTGTGTATGTGATGTTAATTAGGGATCGGCGTCCCGTCAACGGGACAGTTGTAAATCATGCAGTGCATTGTGTCACGATCACAGATTTTAGAGACACAACAAATGTCGGTACATATATTGGCTGAAAGCTTAAATTCTTGTTAATATAACTGCACTGTCCAATTTACAATAGCTATTACTGCGAAAAAAATGCCATGTTATTGTTTGAGGAGAGCTCTTAACAACGAAAGAGTTTTTTTCACCGCAATAGGTTTGATAAATTCACCTCTGAAGGTAAAATGTGTATTTACATTCTGAAATCTTGCTCTGATTTATCATCCAAAGGGTCCCAGAGATAACATGAAGTGTCGTTTTGTTAGATAAAATCCTTTTTCATATCCTAAAAAGGTCCATATAGCACGCACGATCGATTTTGTATTTCCACTCGTTCAATTTGCAAAGAAAGGAATCTGTGAAAATCTAACCCTAAACGTTGTTTCAACCAGTCAAATCACATTGGTATTTATTCCGCAGAGATCCTAGAACGAAACCAGACTTCACTATATCATTAGGGGTGTAGTATATCCACCAAATTTGGTCAGAGAGTGACGCACTAATGGCATGCGGGCGGTCTTCACTTGATCAACTGTAACTTTGTCAAATAAGCACCAATCGGTGTCAAACAAAGCTAGCTAGATAGCCAATGAGCTGGGCTTTACGGGAAAGTCCGTATCTGTCGCTGTAGCTGCTAACCTTGTGCGACAGCAAGCCTTTTCCTTTTGGACCAAAATTATAAGAATATTCAGAGTTATGAAGTTATGAAAACTGGGTGTTTTGCAAATGTTGAACTTATAATATGGCTACTAATACTGGAAAAGCTAAATCAAAGTCCAAGTACACAGATTTGATGATATTCTTGCAGAAAAAATTGTAAATGTCTTCTTCACGATTTTCCCAAATGTACCTGGGTGACTTCACATTAACCTGTTGGGGATAGGGGGCAGCATTTGCACGGCCGGATAAAAAACGTACCCGATTTAATCTGGTTACTACTCCTGCCCAGTAACTAGAATATGCATATAATTATTGGCTTTGGATAGAAAACTGTTTGAATGGTGTCTGTGAGTATAACAGAACTCATTTGGCAGGCCAAAACCTGAGAAGATTCCTTACAGGAAGTGGCCTGTCTGACCATTTCTTGGCCTCCTTGATAATCTCTAACAAAAACAGGGGATCTCTGGCATGACGTGACACTTCCTACGGCTCCCATAGGCTCTCAGAACCCGGGAAAAAGCTGAATGACGTAATTCAAGGCCCAGGCTGAAACACACTAGCGCGTTTGGCAAGTGCTCTATCAGAGGGCCATCAGACTGAGGATCGTGCATGAGGGGATAGCATGCTTTTACTTCCACTCTCTTTGTAATAAAAAATGATTTCCCGGTCGGAATATTATCGCTTTTTTACGAGAAAAATGGCATAAAAATTGATTTTAAACAGCGGATGACATGCTTCGAAGTACGGTAATGGAATATTTAGAAATGTTTTGTCACGAAATGCGTCGTGCTCGTAACCCTTATTTACCCTTTCGGATAGTGTCTTGAACGCACGAACAAAACGCCGCTATTTGGATATAACAATGTATTATTTGGGACCAAACCAACATTTGTTATTGAAGTAGAAGTCCTGGGAGTGCATTCTGACGAAGACAGCAAAGGTAATAATATTTTTCTTATAGTAAATCTGACTTTGGTCAGGGCTAAACTTGCTGGGTGTCTAAATAGCTAGCCCTGTGATGCCGGGCTATCTACTTAGAATATTGCAAAATGTGCTTTCACCGAAAAGCTATTTTAAAAATCGGACATATCGAGTGCATAGAGGAGTTCTGTATCTATAATTCTTAAAATAATTGTTATGTTTTTTGTGAACGTTTATCGTGAGTAATTTAGTAAATTCACCGGAAGTGTTCGGTGGGAATGCTAGTCACATGCTAGTCACCTGCTAATGTAAAAAGCTGTTTTTGATATAAATATGAACTTGATTTAACAGACATGCATGTATTGTATAACATAATGTCCTAGGATTGTCATCTGATGAAGATCATCAAAGGTTAGTGCTGCATTTAGCTGTGGTCTGGGTTTATGTGACATTATATGCTAGTTTGAAAAATGGGTGTCTGATTATTTCTGGCTGGGTACTCTGCTGACATAATCTAATGTTTTGCTTTCGTTGTAAAGCCTTTTTGAAATCGGACAGTGTGGTTAGATTAACGAGAGTCTTGTCTTTAAAATGCTGTAAAATAGTCATATGTTTGAGAAATTGAAGTAATAGCATTTCTAAGGTATTTGAATAACACGCCACGGGATTCAACTGGCTGTTGAGTAGCCCAGAGAGGTTAAGTGTCATGTAATTTTCTCATACTTCAGTTTATCCGTCTGAAACTTTTGTCGTAGACTTCTGCCATCTTGTGGACACCATCGGAATTACAACCAGAATGATGGCTAGATGTGGGACCTTTCTGTTGCATTTCAAAGATGGGATGCAGTGTTCACAAAATAGTTGCTATATCCAGGAAAGCCAAGGTTCCAAAAGCTGGGCCTAAAATAATGTATAAGAGATCATACATAACGTTGTAGTGATTCCTATGCTGAAGCTGTATTTGTTCTGATGTGTGTAATGAAGAGCATGCAGATGCTGCACTTGATGCATTTATGACATTATTTTTTCCAGTTATTCTAGATATTCCAGTTATTATTAGTTAGTCCAGTTATTCCAGTTATTATTAGTTAGTCCAGTTATTCCAGTTATTATTAGTTAGTCTAGTTATTCCAGTTATTATTAGTTATTCCAGTTATCACAGTTATTGCCGTTGTTATTAGTTATTACAGATATGATTAGTTATTACCAGTTACTACAAGTTATTACAGTTATTACAGCCGTTACAGTTATTATTAGTTACTACATTTATTTCAGTTATTATTCATTACTACAGTTATTCCAGTTATTACGGTTGTTGCAGTTATTTCAGTTATTACATTTATTCCAGTTATTATTAGCTATTCCAGTTATTCCAGTTATTATTAGCTATTCCAGTTATTATTAGTTATTACAGCGATTACAGTTATTCCAGTTATTGCATTTATTCCAGTTATTCCATTTATTCCAGTTATTATTAGTTATTTCAGTTATTTCAGTTATTACAGTTATCAGTTATTACAGGTGTTAGCTATTACAGTTATTATTAGTTACTTATAAGAATGCACCTATTAAGAATTGTACTGTTTGAACTTTTAAGCAGGTTTTCATCAAGGATCTCGCTGTACTTTGCTCCATTCATCTTTCCCTCAATCCTGATTAATCTCCCAGTCCCTGGTGCTGAAAAACACCCCCACAGCATGATACTGCCACCACCATACTTCACCGTTGGGATGGTGCCAGGTTTCCTCCAGACGTGACGCTTGGCATTCAGGCCAAAGAGTTCGATATTGGATTCATCAGACCAGAGAATATTGTTTCTCAAAGTCTGAGAGTCCTTTAGCTGCCTTTGGCAAACTCCAAGTGGGCTGTCGTGCCTTTTACTGAGGAGTGGCTTCCGTCTGGCCACTCTACCATAAAGGCCTGATTGGTGGAGTGCTGTGGAGATGGTTGTCCTTCTGGAAGGTTCTCCCATCTCCACAGAGGAACTCTGGAGTTCTGTCAGAGTGACCATCGGGTTCTTGGTCAACTCCCTGAGTAAGGCCCTACTCCCCCAATTGCTCAGTTTGGCCGGGCGGCCAGCTCTTCCATTTAAGAATAATGGAGGCCACTGTGTTCTTGGGGACCTATTTTCACTTTGTTATTATGGGGTATTTTGTGTAGATTGATGAGGGAAAAAAATTATTTAATCAATTTTAGAATAAGGCTGTAACGTAAAAAAATGTTGAAAAGGTCAAGGGGTCTGAATACTTTCCGACTCCGCTCTGTACGTACAGTACCAGTCAAACGTTTGGACACACCTACTTATTCAAGGGTTTCTCTTTATTTTTTACTATTTTGTACTTTGTAGAATAATTATGAAGACATCAGAACTATGAAATAACTCATGTGGTAACCAAAAAAGTGTTAAACAAATCAAAATATATTTTATATTTGAGATAGTTCAAAGTAGCCACCTTTTGCCTTGACGACAGCTTTGCACACTCTTGGCATTTCACTCAAACATATGTTTATAATTCAATATAATTATGTAATTAAAATAATGTGACCTTCTGAAGACATCAGAATGATGAAATAACACATATGGAATCATGTAGTAACCAAAAAAGTGTTAAACAAATCAAAATATATTTTATATTTGAGATACTTCAAAGTAGCCACCTTTTGCCTTGACGACAGCTTCGCACACTCTTGCCATTTCTCTCAAACATATGTTTATAATTCAATATAATTATGTATGAAAATAATGTGACCTTCTGATAATAGACTGGTGTTGATAAATATAGGTGCTGAGCACATTTTTAGTCATTTAGCAGACGCTCTTATCCAGAGCGACTTACAGTAGTGAATGCATATATTTCATACATTTCTTTTTCTCTGTACTGGTCCCCCGTGGGAATCGAACCCACAACCCTGGCATTGCAAACACCATGCTCTACCAACTGAGCCACACGGGATGCACAAGAGGAGGTACTTTACTCACAGCTGGAGAAGATGAGCGGGCAGGAGTGTTCGTCCATGGGGAAATTATGTAGCTGTAGCTGGCACTCTGCATTTATGGTCAGCCTGGAAAAACAGACAGAAAAACAGACAGAAAAACAGACAGACAGACAGACAGACAGACAGACAGACAGACAGACAGACAGACAGACAGACAGACAGAAAAACAGAAAAACAGACAGACAGACAGACAGACAGACAGACAGACAGACAGACAAAAAAACAGACATACAGAGATTTTAATTAATCAAAATGGAAACATTTTACATTTGGTTTGAAATTAAAAAGGAAATAATCTCAACAGAGAAAAATGTCCCGTGTGCTACCTACACTGAATGTACAAAACATTATGAACACCTTCCTATTAACCCTAAACCTAACCCTTTCTAATATTGAGTTGAACATCAAGAACACCTTCCTATTGAGTTGAACACCTTCCTATTGAGTTGAACACCTTCCTATTGAGTTGCACCCCCCTATTCCCTTAGAATACCCTCAATTCGTCGGGGCATGGACTGTCTATCAATAATTACAAGCCACCTGGTCTGACACCTTGGATGGAAAACTACTGAGGATCACAGCGGACAACCTTGCCACACCTATTTGTTATCTCTTCAATCTAAGCCTACAGGAAAGAGTGTGTCCTCAGGCCTGGAGGGAAGCAAAAGTCATTCCGCTACCCAAGAATATCAAAGCAACCTTTACTGGCTCAAATAGCAGACCAATCAGCATGTAACCAACCCTTAGTAAAACTTTTGTTAAAAAGTATTGGACGAGACACAAATGAACAACAGATTTTCAGCACTCTTGTAGGGGAAAGGGCATGAAACATGTACTTACAAAAAATGACTGATGATTGGCTGAGAGAAATTGATAGGAAGTTGTTTTGTTAGACTTCGGTACAGCATTTGACATTATCGATCATAATCTGCTTCTTGAAAAATGTCTGTGTTATGGCTTTACATCCCCTGCTATAATGTGGATTGAGTGTTTGTTTATGTGTAACTCTGTGTTGTTGTTTTTAATCGCACTGCTTTGCTTTATCTTGGCCAGGTTGCAGTTGTAAAATGATCATTAAAAGATGGCACCGGCAGAGATGGTCGCCTCGCTTCGCGTTCTTAGGAAACTATGCAGTATTTCGTTTTTTTTAAATGTATTATTTCTTACATTGTTAGCCCAGAAAATCTCAAGTGTTATTACATACAGACGAGAAGAACTATTGAATATAAGAGCAACAACAACTTACCAACATTACGACCAGGAATACGACTTTCCCGAAGCGTATCCTCTGTTTGGACCACCACCCAGGACAATGGATCTGATCCCAGAAGCCGACCCAAAACAACGGCGCAGCAAGAAGGGGCAGAGCGGAGCGGTCTTCTGGTCAGGCTCCGTAGACGGGAACATTGCTCACCGCTCCCGAGTATACTATTCACCAATGTCCAGTCTCTTGACAACAAGGTAGACGAAATTTGAGCAAGGGTTGCGTTCCAGAGAGACATCAGAGATTGTAACATTCTCTGTTTCACGGAAACATGGCTCACTCGGGATACGTTATCAGAGTTGGTACAGCCACCCGGTTTCTTCACGCATCGCGCCGACAGAAACAAACATCTCTCTGTTAAGAAGAAGGGTGGGGGTGTATGCCTCATGATTAACAAGTCGTGTTGTGATCACAACAACATACAGGAACTCAAGTCCTTTTGTTCACCTGACCTAGAATTCCTTACAATCAAATGCATTATCTACCAAGAGAATTCTCTCCGATTATAATCACAGCCGTGTCCCTCCCAAGCATGCGCGACCCGGGCTGGCAGTATTCTGGATCATTGCGACTCTAACTTCCGTGACGCATACAAAGCCCTCTCTTGCCCTCCTTTTGGCAAATCTGACCACGACTCCATTTTGTTGCTCCCAGCCAATAGACAGAAACTAAAACAGGAAACGCCCGTGCACAGGTCTATTCAACACTGGTCTGACCAATCGGATTCCACGCTTCAAGATTGCTTCGATCACGTGGACAACATTGATGTATACGCTGATTCGGTGAGCGAGTTTATTAGCAAGTGCATCGATGATGTTGTACCCACGGTGACTATTAAAACCTTCCCTAACCAGAAACCGTGGATTGATGACAGCATTCATGCAAAACTGAAAGCGCAAACCACTGCTTTTAATCAGGGCGAGGCGACCAGAAACATGACCAAATACAAACAGTGTATCTATTCCCTCCACAAGGCAATCAAACAAGCTAACCGTCAGTATAGAGACAAAGTAGAGTCGCAATTCATTGGCTCAGACACGAGACATATGTGGCAGGGTCTACAGTCAATCACAGATTACAAAGGGAAAACCAGTTCCGTCGCGGACACGGATGTCTTGCTCCCAGACAAACTAAACAACTTCTTTGCTTGCTTTGAGGACAATACAGTACCACCGACACGGCCCGCTACCAAAACCTGCGGGCTCTCCTTCACCGCGGCCAACGTGAGTAAAACATTTAAATGTGTTAACCCTCGGACATATTCAATCAATCCCTATCCCAGTCTGCTGTTGCCACATGCTTCAAGAGGTCCACCAGTGTTCCTGTTTCCAAGAAAGCTAAGGTAACTGAGCTAAACGACTATCACCCTGTAGCACTCACTTCCGTCATCATGAAGTGCTTTGAGAGACTAGTCAAGGATCACCTCAACCCTACCTGACACCCTAGACCCATTCCAATTTGCTTACCACCCCAATAAGTCCACAGACGACGCAATCATATATGTAAGAATGCTGTTCATTGACTACAGCTCAGCATTTAACACCATAGTACCCTCCAAACTCGTCATTAAGCTCGAGACCCTGGGTCTCAAACCCCGCCCTGTTCAACTGGGTCCTGGACTTTCTGACGGGCCGCCCCCAGGTGATGAAGGTAGGAAACAACATCTCCACCCCGCTGATCCTCAACACTGGGGCCCCACAAGGATGCGTTCTCAGCCTTCTCCTGTACTCCCTGTTCACCCATGACTGCGTGGCGATGCACGCCTCCAACTCAATCATCAAGTTTGCAGACGACACAACAGTGGTAGGCTTGATTACCAACAACGACGAGACGGCCTACAGGGAGGAGGTGAGGGCCCTTGGAGTGTGGTGTCAGGAAAATAACCTCACACTCAATGTCAACAAAACAAAAGAGATGATCGTGGACTTCAGGAAACAGCAGAGGGAGCACTCCCTTGTCCACATCGATGGGACAGTAGTGGAGAAGGTGGAAAGTTAACCTGTTTGGGATAGGGGGCAGTATTTTCACGGCCGGATAAAAAACGTACCCGATTTAATCTGGTTACTACTCCTGCCCAGAAACTAGAATATGCATATAATTTGGATAGACAACACTCTAAAGTTTCTAAAACTGTTTGAATGGTGTCTGTGAGTATAACAAAACCCATATGGCAGGCCAAAACCTGAGAAGATTCCATACAGGAAGTGCCCTGTCTGACAATTTATTGTCCTTCTGTAGCATCTCTATTGAAAATACAGCATCTGTGCTGTAACGTGACATTTTATAAGGCTTCCATTGGCTCTCAGAAGGCGCCAGAAAGGCGCCAGTCTCTGGGCTAAGAACAGCAGGAGTATTTGTTAGTGGTCAGGCTGGGAACAGTGACACTGGAGATGCCCTTCCACGAGACTACTCCATTTTTTTCTTTCAGCCTTTGAATGAATACAACGTCGCCCGGTTGGAATATTATCGCTATTTTACGAGAAAAATAGCATAAAAATTGATTTTAAACAGCGTTTGACATGCTTCGAAGTACGGTAATGGAATATTTCGAATTTTTTGGTCACGAAATGCGCTGCGCATCACCCTTCGGATAGTGACCTCAACGCACGAACAAAACGGAGCTATTTCAATATAACTATGGATTATTTGGAACCAAAACAACATTTGTTGTTGAAGTAGAAGTCCTGGGAGTGCATTCTGACAAAGAACAGCAAAGGTAATCCAATTTTTCTTATAGTAAATCTGACTTTGGTGAGGGCCAAACTTGGTGGGTGTCAAATTAGCTAGCATGTGATGGCCGAGCTATCTACTCAGAAAATTGCAAAATGTGCTTCGCCGAAAAGCTATTTTAAAATCTGACACCGCGATTGCATAAAGGAGTTCTGTATCTATAATTCTTAAAATGATTGTTATGTATTTTGTGAACGTTAATCATGAGTAATTTAGTAAATTCACCGGAAGTTTGCGGTGGGTATGCTAGTTCTGAACATCACATGCTAATGTAAAAAGCTGGTTTTTGATATAAATATGAACTTGATTGAACAAAACATGTATGTATTGTATAACATAATGTCCTAGGAGTGTCATCTGATGAAGATCATCAAAGGTTAGTGCTGCATTTAGCTGGGGTTTTGATTTTTGTGACACATATGCTTGCTTTGAAAATGGCTGTGTGATTATTTTTGGCAGGGTACTCTCCTGACATAATCTAATTATGTTTTGCTTTCGCTCTAAAGCCTTTTTGAAATCGGACAATGTGGTTAGATTAACGAGAGTCTTGTCTTTAAAATGGTGTAAAATAGTTGATTGTTTGAGAAAATTGAATTGTGGTATTTTAGTTGGTTTTGTATTTCGCGCCGTGCGATGCCATTGGCTGTTGGCTAGGGGTTCTGCAGGCAACGTCTGTCCTTAACAGGTTTTAAGTTCCTCGGCATACACATCACGGACAAACTGAAATGGTTCACATACATCGTGGTGCAGAAGGCACAACAGCGCCTCTTCAACCTCAGGAGGCTGAAGAAATTTGGCTTGTTACCGAAAACACTCAAACTTTTACAGATGCACAATCAAGAGCATCCTGTCTGCCTGTATGACCGCCTGGTATGGCAACTGCTCCGCCCACAACCGTAAGGTTCTCCAGAGGGTAGTGAGGTCTGCACAACGCATCACCGGGGGCAAACTACCTGCCCTCCAGGACTCCTACACCACCCGATGTCACAGGAAGGCCAAACAGATCATCAAGGACAACAACCACCCGAGCCACTGCCTGTTCACCCCACTATCATCCAGAAGGCGAGGTCAGTTCAGGTGCATCAAATCTGGCTGAGAGACTGAAAAACAGCTTCTATCTCAAGGCCATCAGACTGTTAAACAGCCATCACTAACGTTGAGTGGCTGCTGCCAACCTACTGACTCAAATCTCTAGCCATTTTAACTTTTTTGGGCTAGGGGGCAGTATTTTGACGTCTGGATGAAAAACGTGCCCAAAGTAAACTGCCTGAAGCTAGGATATGCATATAAGTGGTAGATTTGGATAGAAAACACTAAAGTGTCTAGAACTGTTAAAATTATGTCTGTGAGTATAACAGAACTGAAATAGCAGGCAAAACCTTGAGGACAACCATCCAGGTTTTGTTTTTTGAGGTGACAGAGTTTTCAATGGGTTTCTATGTGTATCTAGATTTATAAGGCACTTGCTTGCAGTTCCTATCGCTTCCACTAGATGTCAAGTCTTTAGAAATCGGTTGATGTTTTTCTTTAGTGATATGAAGAAGTACGGCAGTTCAGAACGAGGGTCCAGCCTAGTGCACTCTGTTTTGATGCGCACTCCAGGTAACGCGCTTTGCAGGGTATAAGGGTGTAAGGCAACACAATAGGAAAAATGCCAATGGGGTGAATACTTTCGCAAGCCACTGTACATAGTCAATGGAAGGCTTCGAGAGGTTCTCCCATCTTAGGTGCACCAACAGCTCATCTCATGGCAGTAGTACTGTAGACTACTTTATCACCGACCTCAACCCAGAGTATCTCAAAACCTTCACAGTCAGCTCACTGACACCTATCAGATCACAGAAAAATCAAAATCTAGTTGAACAGAGAAATACTCAACGTTTGTCACGTCCTGACCAGTAAAAGGGGTTATTTGTTATTTGTAGTTTGGTCAGGGCATGGCAGGAGGTGTTTTCCTGTGTGTTTTGGGGTTTTGGGCATTCTATGTCCTTTTTTCTATGTTTTTTTATTTCTTTGTTTTGGCCTGGTATGGCTCTCAATCAGGGACAGCTGTACATCATTGTTGCTGATTGGGAGCCATACTTAGGTAGACTGTTTTCCTTTGGGTTTTGTGGGTGGTTATTTTCTGTTTTGTACATTCGTGACCTGACAGAACTGTTGGCGGTCGTTCATTTTCTTGTTTTGTTTGAAGTGTTTCTTATTATTAAATCATTACTATGAACAGTCACCACGCTGCGCTTTGGTCCCCTTCTTCTACAGACGACAAGCGTTACAACCTTGAGGTATTGTAGCTGATCAAACTGCATACTATTAAGAAATGCTATAGATGGAAGGAAGGTAGTGTAGAAACCTACCAAACAAGTATTGGCCAACAACAAATCCAATCCCTCCTAGACAACTTCCTGGACAAAATGTTTCTGTTGATCTGATGATGATGATGATCTGTTGGTGGCTCTGCAAATTCTAGTGGGTCTAGGGTTTCTGGGATAATGGTGTTGATGTGAGCCATGACCAGCCTTTCAAAGCACTTCATGGCTACAGACGTGAGTGCTACGGGTTGGTAGTCATTTAGGCAGGTTACCTTAGTGTTCTTGGGCACAGGGACTATAGTGGTCTGCTTGAAACATGTTGGTATTACAGACTCAGTCAGGGAGAGGTTGAAAATGTCAGTGAAGACACTTGCCAGTTGGTCAGCGCACGCTCTGAGTACACGTCCTGGTAATCCATCTGGCCCCGCGGCTTTGTGAATGTTGACCTGTTTAAAGGTCTTACTCACATCGGCTACGGAGAGCTTGATCACACAGTCGTCCGGAACAGTTGATGCTCTCATGCATGTTTCAGTGTTACTTGCCTCAAAGCGAGCATAGAAGGGATTTAGCTCGTCTGGTAGGCTCTTGTCACTGGGAAGCTCTCGGCTGTGCTTCCCTTTGTAGTCTGTAAAAGTTTGCAGGCACTGCCAACATCCATTGGAGCCGGTGTAGTATGATTCGCTCTTAGTCCTGTATTTATGCTTTGCTTGTTTGATGGTTAGTCGGAGGGAATAATGGGATTTAGCTTTACACTATGGAGGAACAACATACTCCTTCGTGGAAAGATCCAACCACCTCATAACTTTAACCCGACAACAAAAGAAAAAGAAAAAACAGATTAATCTACAGACACGGATGATTTACTTACCGTTGAGGTAGAGGATAGTGCTCTGGCTGGAATCCAAGCAACACTGAAAAAGTTTTGTGAGGAGGTAGCAGGGTTGAGGGGGAGTTTGGAGTTCAGCCAGAGTGAAATTATCACGCTCCAAAGAGAAAACAAGACACTCACAGCCAAGGTAAAAAATCCACGATTCCAACATGGATTGTTTACTCAGGGAAAACAAGGTGATGAAGGAGTCGCTACTAGACATACAAAGTCGTAGCATGCGTGAAAATCTATTTTTTCTTTCTGGCATTCCTGAGGACGCATCCAACAATCCACCTTGAAACTTCCTATAGAGACTGTAAACAAGGTGGCTTTCCTCCGAGTACACAGACTTGGAGCTCGGAGCGACAAAAACCAAGGGTCGCAAAATTTGAATACTACCAACAAAAGGAGCTGATCAACAGCAGGGGAAGGGAGTTTAAAGGGACCAAATTCGGTCTCAATTACCAATTTCCAAGGGAAATACATTTGTACTGTAGTGAGGTCTCTTTCATGATCATGTGAAACGTCAATTGCTATGGAAATGCTGGGATGTGTTTTTCCAATGATGTTAAAGGTAATTACGATGCAACTATGATGGTGATACGATATGGATTACAATTATCATCATGAATATTAAGGCTATACGCACTACATGTTACACACATAGACACTCAACCAAAGCAAAATTGTCAGAGTTATTATTTATCTGGACATCACACATTATAGTCTTCCTCTTATACAGACATCGTACACACTCTCACTATACCACATCCAATATCATACACATCAACCTACTCAGATTTACTATACACATAATATCTTGTCTCAATTTTCTACCATCTGTGGCATTGGCTCACAGGTAAACAGGCAAGGGAATAAAACAAAATATTGCTAGAACCTGTTTCTTGAATTGTAAATATCAGACATTTGAAAGCTCTAGTTTTGACCTTCATAATACCTCTGATGGCAGTAACTTTACAAGCTCTAATTATGGTCTGTTTAGACTGAGAACAGTATCTAGTTATGGTAAGGGGTGAAATAAGTATAGCCAGTTATAATTGTAATGGTTTAGCAGATAATAAACAAAGAAGATCAGTCTTTACATGGCTAAAAGAAAAGGAATATAACATATACTGTTTACAGGAAACTCACTCTACAGCCTTAGATGAAGTTGTGTGGAAAAAGGAATGGGGTGGTGAAATAATGTTCTTTCATGGACAAAGGACCTCAAAGGGTGTGATGTTATTAATTAACAAAAATTTCGATCTGAATGTGCAAATAGTCAGGAACGATTCGCAAGGAAGGTGGATCTTTTTGAATATGAAAGTGGACGAAAAAGAGATTTGGCTAATTAATCTATATGGTCCAAATCAGGATGATCCACACTTCTTCTAAAACATTTATGACAATTTATTGATCTTACAGGCAAACAAATGATCTAATCATTATGGTAGGAGACTATAACACAGTGTTAAGTACCTCAATGGACCGTAAAGGTAATCACTCTACAAACTATCATCACCGTGCCATTAAGGAAATCACAAATATTATGGACACATTAGAAATAGTGGATATTTGGAGACTAAAAAAACCCGACCTAATGAGATATACATGGAGGAGACTTAATCAAGCTGGTCGTCTTGACTACTTTCTTGTCTCTTTCTCCCTTGCATCAAAAGGTTAAAGTTTTAATAGGAGACAGAATGCAATCGGATCATCATCTAATTGGCCTTCACATAACTCTTATAGATTTTCAACATGGATGGGGTGGCAGGGTAGCCTAGTGGTTAGAGCTTTGGGATAATAACTGAAAGGTTACAAGTTTGAATCCCTGAGCTGACAAGGTGCAAATCTGTACTTCTGACCCTGAACAAGGCAGTTAACCTGCTATCATTGAAAATCAGAATGTGTTCTTAACTGACTTGCCAAGTTTAAAAAATATATATATATTGGAAATGTAATCAAAGTTTACTGGAGGACAACTTATTTTTAACTAAGACAAAATAATTCAGAACTGAATTTTTCCAGTATAATAATAGGTTCAGCAAATCCCCTTATTGTTTGGGATACCTTTAAATGTACCTTCAGGGGTCATTCAATTCAATATTCATCAATAATAAAAAAGAAGTTTCGGGCTAAAGAAACAAGACTAACAAGGGAAATCCATGAACTAATAGTACAGGTAGATAGCAATAAAAACAATACTACAGAGATACAAAATGAGTTAGAGGAAAAAACAAAAAGAACTTGAGGAACTTATTCAAGAACGATCTAATGTAATTACTATTACAAAAATAAAGCAAACTGGATGGAATATGGAGAAAAATGAACAAAATTCTTCCTGAATCTTCAATACAGGAATGCTAACAAAAATAATTTGCAGAAATTCGTTACTGAAGACGAAGTCATCTATGATTCTCCGAATGATATTTTAAAAGAGGAAGTTAATTTTAGCTTATTTTAGGCAGATGTTCTCTTTCCTCTGCCACTGAATGAAGATTACGGTAAGGAATTCTTTCCAAATAATATAAAAAAATTGAAAATTGACAAATGTACAGAAAGATCAGTGCGAAGGCCAAATTACAGAGGAAGAACTTTTTGAGGCTATTAAATCCTTTCAGTCTGGAAAAACCCCAGGGCTTGATGGCATACCGGTAGAGGTATATCAAGTATTTATTGATATACTAAAAGCTCCGTTGTTAGATTGTTTTAACTACTCCTATAGAAATGGTAGTCTGTCAGGTACTCAGCAGGAAGGTCTGACTTCTCTATTATTAAAACAAGACCCAGATGGCAAATATAAAGACCCAGTCTATCTAAAAAACTGGAGAACACTTACACTTCAATGTTGTGATGCAAAAATACTAGGAAAATGCATAGCACTCTGAATTAAAAGGGTTTTACCAGGTATTGTTCATCCTGGGCTGATGGTGAAGTAGACATACTCGGTATTACAATCACAAAATATATAAATAAGCTCTCCACAATGAATTTCAATAGAAAACTAGTAAAAATAGACAAGATCCTGCAACCATGGAGAGGTAAATATCTGTCTATTTATGGAAAAATTGCCCTGATTAACTCCTTAGTCATATCTCAGTTTAGCCTCCCTACACTGGCTTCCTGTTAAGGCAAGGGCTGATTTCAAGGCTTTACTGCTAACCTACAAAGCATCACATGGGCTTGCTCCTACCTATCTTTCCGATTTGGTCCTGCCGTACATACCTACACGTACGCTACGGTCACAAGACGCAGGCCTCCTTACTGTCCCTAGAATTTCTAAGCAAACAGCTGGAGGCAGGGCTTTCTCCTATAGAGCTCCATTTTTATGGAATGGTCTGCCTGTCCTTGTGAGGGACGCAGACTCGGTCTCAACCTTTAAGTCTTTACTGAAGACTCATCTCTTCAGCAGGTCCTATGATTGAGTGTAGTCTGGCCCAGGAGTGTGAAGGTGAATGGAAAGGCACTGGAGCAATGAACCGCCCTTGCTGTCTCTGCCTGGCCAGTTCCTCTCTGTCCACTGGGATTCTCTGCCTCTAACCCTATTACAGGGGCTGAGTCACTGGCTTACTGGTGTTCTTCCATGCCGTCCATGGGAGGGGTGCATCACTTGAGTGGGTTGAGTCACTGACGTGATCTTCCTGTCTGGGTTGGCGCCCCCACTTGGTTTGTGCCGTGGCGGAGATCTTTGTGGGCTATACTCGGCCTTGTCTTAGGACGGTAAGTTGGTGGTTGGAGACATCCCTCTAGTGGTGTGGGGGCTGTGCTTTGGCAAAGTGGGTGGGGTTATATCCTGCCTGTTTGACCCTGTCCGGGGGTATCATCGGATGGGGCCACAGTGTCTCCTGACCCCACAGTGTCTCCTGACCCCTCCTGTTTCAGCCTCCAGTATTTATGCTGTTGTAGTTTATGTGTCGGGGGGCTATGGTCAGTCTGTTATATCTGGAGTATTTCTCCTGTCTTATCCGGTGTCCTGTGTGAATTTAAGTATGCTCTCTCTAATTGTCTTTCTTTCTCTCTTTCTCTCTTTCTCTCGGAGGACCTGAGCCCTAGGACCATGCCTCAGGACTACCTGGCATGATGACTCCTTGCTGTCCCCAGTCCACCTGGCCGTGCTGCTGCTCCAGTTTCAACTGTTCTGCCTGCGGCTATGGAACCCTGACCTGTTCACCAGACGTGCTACCTGTCCCAGACCTGCTGTTTTCAACTCTCTAGAGACAGCAGGAGTGATAGAGATACTCTCAATGATCGGCTATGAAAAGCCAACTGACATTTACTCCTGAGGTGCTGACCTGTTGCACCCTCGACAACTACTGTGATTATTATTATTTATTATTTAGACTAGACCAGTTATTATTATTTGACCATGCTGGTCATTTATGAACATTTGAACATCTTGGCCATGTTCTGTTATAATCTCCACCCGGCATAGCCAGAAGAGGACTGGCCACCCCTCATAGCCTGGTTCCTCTCTAGGTTTCTTCCTAGGTTTTGGCCTTTCTAGGGAGTTTTTCCTTGCCACCGTGCTTCCACACCTGCATTGCTTGCTGTTTTGGGTTTTAGGCTGGGTTTCTGTAGAGCACATTGAGATATCAGCTGATCTAAGAAGGGCTATATAAATAAATTTGATTTGATTTTGAGTTTACTCACTTATGGCGTTGCTTACTCCTGATGATTCATTTTTCAAATCATTTTTCAAATCAAATCAGCTAAAAACATTTACTTTATCTGGGACGCTAAACCAGACAAAATAAAACATGCCTATCTATATAATGAATATGAATTTGGTGGGTTGAGATTATTAAATATAAAAGCACTAAACCTCTCTCTAAAAGCATTCGCTCATTCAAAAGTTTTATTTGAACCCTAAATGGTCCTCCAGTAGATTACTAAGAAAAGCTCATCCATTGTTTAAAAATCGCCTTTTTGCCTTTGTGCAGATTGCCATGTCTCATTTTCGATTAATTGAAAATGATACTTTTTTTTCCAAATGATCTCTCTATTTCAAATTTGAATTGCAGAGCTGGCTACAATTTAAATTTCATCCCCCTGAAAAGATAGAACAAATATTATTGCTGAACTCAAATGTGCTGGTTGATAAAATACCTGTATTTATGGGAAAGATGTTTGAAAAGGGTATTTTGCTCTTAAATGATATTGTAAATTGTAATGGTAGAGTTATGTCCTTCATGGAGTTATCAGAATTGTACGGGAACGTCTGCTCAATCCAAGAGTACAACCAATTGATTACAGCATTACCCCAAAAATGGAGGAGGCAGGTGGCAGTGGGAGGAGGTAGGGAACTGGTCTGTCTGCCCAATATAAAGGATCAAAACTGGCAGAGGAATAAAAATAGCATAAATAGGAAAATATACCAGTTTCATTTGAGGACCAGGATGTTGACAGCTGTGCCATACAGATTGCAAAATAGTTGGGAAGAGATTTTTGATGTACCGATTCCATGGTATAGTGTGTATGAGTTGATATATAAAACAACGCAAGATTCAAGACTTCATGCTTTTCAGTTAAAATGATTATATAGAATTCTTGCCACCAACAAAATGTTGAATATTTGGGGCATAAAATCATCGAAGCTCTGCAGATGTTGTTGTGAGGATACAGAATCAATAGACCATTTATTTTGGTATTGCCCTCAGGTAGCCTGTTTCTGGTCTCAGGTTCAGGAATGGCTGAAAATGCAGAGCAATGATCTAAAATTCACCCTAGAAATAGTACTGTTAGGAGATCTGGAGAGACCAGGTCAGTCAATTACTAATATACTAATACTCTTAGTAAAAGTATTTATCTTTAACTCGCAATATGTGGATTCTATTCGATTAGATAGATTGAAATTGTATGTTAAACATCACAGCATAGTTGAAAGATATGTGTTGCGTAGAAACCCGAAGTGGGTGGCCAGCAGAGATAGATGGGATGGGCTGAGGGAAGCTGAGGGTTGGGGATGTGGAATTGGAGACAAGTGGGAGTGGAGTGGCTGTGTGGGAGAGAGAATGATGGTCAAAGATAAAAGTAAAAAAAAATTTTTTTTTAAATAAAACATATTAATAAAAGTACATTTGAATGATAGTGTCAGAGTTTTTACAACTAATGCCGGTTTGCCTGAGGCTGATGCCGTGCAGGTGTTTGTACACATGTAATATACACACACTCTCATTCAAATAAACACATACAAGAACACACACATACATGTAATAGTGCCAGACATGCACACAAACATATACAGTTGGCGTTGCTGTCCTTTCTTTTAAATGTATTATTTTGTTTTATTATTTTCTTGCATTGTTGTTTGCTGTTTTTTTCTGTGTTTTCTTTTTGTCTCTTTAGTTCATTCTCTTGGTTGTTGGTGCATCGGGGGGTTCTTGGGGGGGAATGGAATTAATTGTATTTTAATGTTTTTATTTTTCTTCCTAGGGGGGACTGTGGGAGGGGTCTCGAATGGTTGAGGGACAGCTATTGGGGAACTGTGGGGGGATCTTGGAGGGTTGAGGGTAGCTATTGGGGAACTGTGGGGGGATCTTGGAGGGTTGAGGGACAGCTATTGGGGAACTGTGGGGGGATCTTGGAGGGTGGAGGGTAGCTATTGGGGAACTGTGGGGGGATCTTGGAGGGTTGAGGGACAGCTATTGGGGAACTGTGGGGGGATCTTGGAGGGTGGAGGGTAGCTATTGGGGAAATGTGGGGGGGATATTGGAGGGTGGAGGGACAGCTATTGGGGAACTGTGGGGGGATCTTGGAGGGTTGAGGGACAGCTATTGGGGAACTGTGGGGGGATCTTGGAGGGTGGAGGGTAGCTATTGGGGAAATGTGGGGGGGATCTTGGAGGGTGGAGGGACAGCTATTGGGGAACTGTGGGGGGATCTTGGAGGGTTGAGGGACAGCTATTGGGGAACTGTGGGGGGGATCTTGGAGGGTTGAGGGAGCAGCTATTGGGGAACTGTGGGGGGATCTTGGAGGGTTGAGGGACAGCTATTGGGGAACTGTGGGGGGGATCTTGGAGGGTTGAGGGACAGCTATTGGGGAACTGTGGGGGGGATCTTGGAGGATTGAGGGACAGCTATTGGGGAACTGTGGGGGGATCTTGGAGGGTTGAGGGACAGCTATTGGGGAACTGTGGGGGGGATCTTGGAGGGTTCGGGTTCACGTTTTTTGGCCTGGTGGTAGATCGGTCAACGTGCCCTTGAGCAGGTCATTGACCCTGGATGCTTCTGTGTGTCTCTCTGAATGGGAATCTGTTGGATGACTGGTAGGATGTAGTTGTTGAGCGGCTTCACTGCAAGTATAATGTATATTTCGAATATTCAATAAATACAAAAAATATATTAAAAAAAGGATCTGATCATGGACTACAGGAAACAGGAAACGCCCCATTCACATCGACGGGGCTGTAGACGAGCTGGTCGAGAGTTTCAAGTAACCTTGGTGTCCACATCACTAACAATCTATCATGGTCCAAACAGATCAAGACAGTCGTAAAGAGGACAGGTCAACACTTTATCTCCCTCAAGAGACTGAAAAGATTTGGCAAGGGTCCTCAGATCCTCAAAAAGAGTTCTACAGCTGCACCATCGAGAGCATCCTGACTGATTGCATCACTAACTGATATGGCAACTGCTTGGCCCCTGACCGCAAGGCACTACAGAGGGTAGTGCGTACAGCCCAGTACATCACTGGGGCGAAGCTTCCTGCCATCCAGGACCTCTATACCAGGCGGTGTCAGAGAAAGGCCCTAAAAAATTGTCAAAGCATCCAGCCACCCTAGTCATAGACTGTTCTCTCTGCTACCTCACGGCAAGCGGTACCAGAGCACCAAGTCTAGGTCCAAGAGGCTTCTAAACGGTTTCTACCCCAAAGCCATAAGACTCCTGAACAGCTAATCAAATGGCTACCCAGACTATTTGCATTGCCCCCCCCCCCCCCCATTTTACACTGTTGCTACTCTCTGTTTATTATCTACGCATAGTCACTTTACCTCTACCTACAAGTACATATTACCTCAATTACCATGACAATTACCTCAACTGACCTTAAACTGCATTGTTGGTTAAGGGCTTGTAAGCATTTCACTGTAAGGTGAAATTTTCTATGTAAACATAAGATTGATGTGATTGCGTCCCAAATGTCAGCCTATTCCCCATGTAGTGCACTATATAGGGGATAGGGTGCAGTTTGAGATGCTACCAAAGTCTGTCTGCAGTAGCCATGAATATACATGAAAAAACATTAAACACTGGCAACAAATCATCCTCAAACTTAAACCCTGCTAAAATCACTGACAAGTGACAAGACCGCAACAAATCATCCCCAAGCCTAGACACTGCAACAAATCATCCCCAAGCCTAAACACTGCAACAAATCATCCCCAAGCCTAAACACCGCAACAAATCATCCCCAAGCCTAAACACTGCCACAAATCATCCCCAAGCCTAAACACTGCCACAAATCATCCCCAAGCCTAAACACTGCAACAAATCATCCCCAAGCCTAAACACTGCAACAAATCATCCCCAAGCCTAAACACTGTAACAAATCATCCCCAAGCCCAAACACTGCAACAAATCATCCCCAAGCCTAGACACTGCAACAAATCATCCCCAAGCCTAAACACTGCAACAAATCATCCCCAAGCCTAAACACCGCAACAAATCATCCCCAAGCCTAAACACTGCCACAAATCATCCCCAAGCCTAAACACTGCCACAAATCATCCCCAAGCCTAAACACTGCAACAAATCATCCCCAAGCCTAAACACTGCAACAAATCATCCCCAAGCCTAAACACTGTAACAAATCATCCCCAAGCCCAAACACTGCAACAAATCATCCCCAAGCCCAAACACTGCAACAAATCATCCCCAAGCCTAAACACTGCAACAAATCATCCCCAAGCCTAAACACTGCAACAAATCATCCCCAAGCCTAAACACTGCAACAAATCATCCCCAAGCCTAAACACTGCAACAAATCATCCCCAAGCCTAAACACTGCAACAAATCATCCCCAAGCCAAAACACTGCAACAAATCATCCCCAAGCCTAAACACTGCAAAAAATCATCCCCAAGCCTAGACACTGCAACAAATCATCCCCAAGCCTAAACATTGCAACAAATCATCCCCAAGCCTAAACACTGCAACAAATCATCCCTAAGCTTAAACACTGCAACAAATTATCCCCAAGCTTAAACACTGCAACAAATTATCCCCAAGCCTAAACACTGCAACAAATCATCCCCAAGCCCAAACACTGCAACAAATCATCCCCAAGCCTAGACACTGCAACAAATCATCCCTAAGCTTAAACACTGCAACAAATTATCCCCAAGCCTAAACACTGCAACAAATCATCCCCAAGCCCAAACACTGCAACAAATCATCCCCAAGCCTAAACACCTCAACAAATCATCCCCAAGCCCAAACACAGCAGTAAATGTCCCCAAACACTGCAACAAATCATCCAGCATATATGTCCATGACTTTCACATATTAAATATAAACTCAGACAGGCACGTCTCAGACAGACATGTCTCCGAGCAAGATTAGATGAAATGCTTGACAAATACGTCTTTGTTGAAATCCCCTCCGACTTGACAGTTGAATAGATCTCTCTCCCCCCCCCCCCAAAAAAATAAAAATAACCACAGCTCTTTCTGCTGGTGACAGTATTTTGGGATGAATCTAGTTATGATACAGCTAGAATCTTTCATTTGTTTTTTACCAGCCCGCACAGCAGTCACTACCGCCACTATTGTAGATTTCCCCCTTTTTAAGGTTCTGCCCTTGAGCAAGGTGATGCCAAGGCATTCTGCAGTGGCCTATTTAGCGAGGGGTGTCATGGGAAAGGAAAGAGGGGAGCAGCTCATTGGACAAGGGGAGATGTAACAGCTGAACATTGTCTGTTTGGCACCGTATTACCCATAAGCCTCGTAGGTAGTGCAGTGCAGTTATACGGAATAGAGTAACCATTTGGGATGCAGTCAGAAAGTCTACCACGCTGTCTCGGTCACTCTTGTGAAGCGTTTTCCCTAGTACAACGGGAAATAATGGCGTTGCAGTGAGGCAGATCTGTGTGGGTGAGTCAAATCGTGAACAATAGGAATCCTATTGATGATCTATATTCATGGATTCTCTCTCATGGAGTCCAATTGATGATCTACTCTGAGTGTACAAAAAAATTTAAGAACTCCTCTCTCTTTTTCCATGACATAGACTGACCAGGTGAATCCAGGTGAAAGCTATGATCCCTTATCGATGTCACTTGTTAAGCTCGGGTCAACTTTATAGTGAGGACTGACAAACTAAAGCTCAGTAATTGGATTATGATGCATTTCCACTATTAATAGTTGATTCATCAGGCCAAAAACTACACTGTCTCTGTGACTGGTGAATACGACTTGAGTGTATACACTGAACAAAAATATAAAATGCAACAATTTCAAAGATTTTACTGAGTTACAGTTCATATAAGGAAATCAGTCCATTAAAATAAATTAATTAGGCCCTAATCTATAGATTACACATGACTGGGAATACAGATATGCATCTGTTGGTCACAGACACCTTAAAAAAAAGGTAGGGGGCGTGAATCAGAAAACCAGTCAGTATCTGGTGTGACCACCATTTAGCCTCATGCAGCGCGACACATCTCCTTCACATAGAGTTGATCAGGCTGTTGATTGTGGAATGTTGTCCCACTCCTCTTCAATGGCTGTGAGAAGTTGCTGGATATTGGCAGGAACTGGAACACGCTGTCGTACATGTCGATCCAGAGCATCCCAAACATGCTCAATGGATGACATGTCTTGTGAGTATGTGCGCCATGGAAGAACTGGGATATTTTCAGCTTCCAGGAATTGTGTACAGATCCTTGTTGACATGGGGGCCGTGCATTATCATGCTGAAACATGAGGTGATGGAGGAGGCTGAATGGCACGACAATGGGCCTCAGGATCTCCGTCAAGGTATCTCTGTGCATTCAAATTGCCATCGATAAAAATGCAATTGTATTCATTGTTTGTAGCTTATGCCTGCCTCATACAATAACCCCGCCAGCCACCATCGGGCACTCTGTTCACAATGTTGACATCGGCAAACCGCTCACACACATGACACCATACACGCGGTCATGGCCATCTGCCCGGTAGAGTTGAAACCGGGATTCATCAGTGAAGAGCACACTTCTCCAGCATGCCAGTGGCCATCGAAGGTGAGCATTTGGCCCACTGAAATCGGTTATGATGCCGAACTGCAGTCAGGTCAAGACCCTGGTGAGGACAACTAGGATGCAGATCAGCTTTCCCTGAGACGGATTCTGACAAGTTTGTGCAGAAATTCTTCGGTTGTGCAAAACCCACAGTTTTATAAGCTGTCCCAGGTGGCTGGTCTCAGACGATACCTCAGGTGAAGGAGCCGGATGTGGAGGTCCTGGGCTGGCGTGATTACACGTGATCTGTGGTTCTGAGGCCGGTTGGGCCTAATTACCAAATTCTCTAAAACGTCTTATGGTTGAGAAACATAAAATTATCTGGCAACAACTCTGGTGGACATTCAGCATGCCAATTACATGTTCCCTCAAAACTTAAGGATGTCTGTGGCATTGTGTTTTGTGAAAAAAACTTCACATTTTAGAGTGGCCTTTCATTGTCCAAAAAGTTATGAGTAGAGCATCTATGTCACGTCCTGACCATAGTAAGATGTTATTTTCTATGGTAGAGTAGGTCAGGGCGTGACAGGGGGTGTTTTGTGTTTTTCGATGTTTTCTATTTCTATTTTCTTAGGTTCTAGTTTTTGTATTTCTATGTTGGTTTGTTTGGGATGATCTCCAATTAGAGGCAGCTGGTCCTCGTTGTCTCTAATTGGAGATCATACTTAATTAGGGGTGTTTCCACCTGGGTTTTGTGGGTGATTATTTTTGAGTAGTGTTTGTTTCTCCTCTGCGTCACGGTTTGTTGTTTTGTTTATTCAGTTTATTGATGTATTGCATAGTTTCACACATTAAATAAAATGTGGAACGACACACATGCTGCACCTTGGTCCTCTCCTTTTGACAGCCGTGACAATCTAGCTTGTTACAGTAGAGCACCTCGCTTGTTACAGTAGAGCACCTCGCTTGTTACAGTAGAGCACCACGCTTGTTACAGTAGAGCACCACGCTTGTTACAGTAGAGCACCTCGCTTGTTACAGTAGAGCACCTTGCTTGTTACAGTAGAGCACCTTGCTTGTTACAGTAGAGCACCTCGCTTGTTACGGTAGAGCACCTCGCTTGTTACAGTAGAGCACCCCGCTTGTTACAGTAGAGCACCTGGCTTGTTACAGTAGAGCACCTCGCTTGTTACGGTAGAGCACCTCGCTTGTTACAGTAGAGCACCACGCTTCTTAAAGTAGAGCACCTCGCTTGTCACGGTAGAGCACCACGCTTGTTACAGTAGAGCACCACGCTTCTTAAAGTAGAGCACCTGGCTTGTTACAGTAGAGCACCACGCTTGTTACAGTAGAGCACCTCGCTTGTTACAGTAGAGCACCTGGCTTGTTACAGTAGAGCACCTCGCTTCTTAAAGTAGAGCACCTCGCTTGTTATGGTAGAGCACCACGCTTGTTACAGTAGAGCACCACGCTTGTTACAGTAGAGCACCTCACTTGTTACAGTAGAGCACCACGCTTGTTACAGTAGAGCAGCTGGCTTGTTACAGTAGAGCACCACGCTTGTTACGGTAGAGCAGCTGGCTTGTTACAGTAGAGCACCTGGCTTGTTACGGTAGAGCAGCTAGCTTGTCACGGTAGAGTACCTGGCTTGTTACAGTAGAGCAGCTGGCTTGTTACAGTAGAGCACCTGGCTTGTTACAGTAGAGCACCTGGCTTGTTACAGTAGAGCAGCTAGCTTGTCACGGTAGAGCACCTCGCTTGTTACAGTAGAGCACCTCGCTTGTTACAGTAGAGCCCCTCGCTTGTTACAGTAGAGCACCTCGCTTGTTACAGTAGAGCACCTAGCTTGTTACTGTAGAGCACCTCGCTTGTTACGGTAGAGCACCTCGCTTGTTACGGTAGAGCACCACGCTTGTTACGGTAGAGCACCTGGCTTGTTACGGTAGAGCACCTGGCTTGTTACAGTAGAGCATGAATGCACCCCAAATGGCACCCTACACCCTTTTTGGTTTCAGGTTGAACTCCAACCAAAAGGGTTATATTTGGAACCAACTAGGTTTCTTCAAATGGTTATCCTATGGGGACAGCCGAAGGACCCTTATTGGTTCTAAATAGCTCCTTTTTTTCTAAGAGTGTATATAGTGCACTAGAACGCCTTGCAAAAGTATTCATTCGCCTTGGTGTTTTTCCTATTGCGTTGCATTACAACCTGTAATTTAACTTGATTTTTATTTGGATTTCATGAAAAGGACATACACAAAATAGTCCAAATTGAGGAAGTGAAATGAAAAAAATTACTTGTTTAAAAAAAAAAGAAAAAAAAAGGGAATTGGTGCGTGCAGCTGTATTCACCCCCTTTGCTATGAAGCCCCTAAATAAGATCTGGTGCAACCAATTACCTTCAAAAGTCACATAATTTGTTAAAAAAAAGTCCAGCTGTGTGCAATCTTAAGTGTCACATGATCTCAGTATATATACACCTGTTCTGAAAGGCCCCAGAGTCTGCAACACCACCAAGCAAGTGGCACCACCAAGCAAGCGGCACCATGAAGACCAAGGAGCTCCTCAAACAGGTCAGGGTCAAAGTTGTGGAGAAGTACAGATCAGGGTTGGGTTATATATTTATAAAAATATCTGAAACTTTGAACATCCCACGGAGCTCCATTAAATCCATTATTAAAAAATGAAAGAATATGGCACCACAACAAATCTGCCAAGAGAGGGCCGCCCACCAAAACTCACGGACAAGGCAAGGAGGGCATTAATCAGAGAGGAAACAAAGAGACCAAAGATAACCCTGAAGGAGCTGCAAAGCTCCACAGTGGAGATTGGAGTTGCTATCCATAGGACCAATTTAAGCCGTACACTCCAGAGAGCTGGGCTTTATGGAAGAGTGTCCAGAAAAAAAGCCATTGCTTAAAGAAAACAATAAGCAAACACGTTTGGTGTTCGCCAAAAGGCATGTGGGAGATTCCCAAAACATATGGAAAGAAGGTACTCTGGTCAGATGAGACTAAAATGTTGCTTTTTGGCCATCAAAGAAAACACTATGTCAGGCGCAAACCCAACACCTCTCATCACCCCGAGAACAACATACCCACATTGAAGCATGGTGGTGGTAGCATCATGCTATGGGGATGTTTTTCATTGGCATGGACTGGGAAACTGGTCAGAATTGATGGCGCTAAACACAGGGAAATTCTTGAGGGAAACCTGTTTCAGTCTTCCAGAAATTTGAGACTGGAACAGAGGTTCACCTTCCAGCAGGACAATGACCCTAAGCATACTGCTAAAGCAACACTCAAGTGGTTTAGTTGGTAGAGCATGGTGTTTGCAACGCCAGGGTTGTGGGTTCGATTCCCACGGGGGACCAGTACGAAGAAAAAAAATGAAATGTATGCATTCACTACTGTAAGTCACTCTGGATAAGAGTGCCTGCTAAATGACTAAAATGTAATGTAAATGGAAACATTTAAATGTCTTGGAATGGCTTAGTCAAAGCCCAGAACTCAATCCAATTGAGAATCTGTGCTATGACTTAAATATTGCTGTACACCAGCGGAACCCATCCAACTTGAAAGAGCTGGAGCAGTTTTGCCTTGAAGAATGGGCAAAAATCCCAGTGGCTAGATGTGCCAAGCTTAAAGAGATATACCAAGAGATTTGCAGCTTTAATTGCTGCAAAAGCTGGCTCTACAAAGTATTGAGTTTGGGGGGGGGTGAATAATTATGCACGCTCAAGTTTTCAGTTTTTTTTGTTGTCTTATTTCTTGTTTGTTTCACAATAAAAATATTTTGCATCTTCAAAGTGGTAGGCATGTTGTGTAAATCAAATGATACAAACCCCCCCAAAAAATCTATTTGATTTCCAGGTTGTAAGGCAACAAAATAGGAAAAATGCCAAGGAGGGTGAATACTTTCGCAAGTCACTGTACTTTTGACCAGAACCCTATTGGCCACACATATAGGGAATAGGGTGGTGTCATTTGAGACATCTCACACCACATGCTCAGAAGCTGTATGTGCACTATACTGTAAAGCAGGGTTCCCCTCCTGGTGGCCCAAGCGTCATTTTATTTGGCCCCCCCAAGTTTTCTGAGGAACAAATTGTTGGACATCACATTTTTTTAACAACATCAGCAAATCAGTTTCAAGTGATTTTAAGTTTGGAAATCTGTTCCAAAGTATTAACAAGCATAATATAGATACACTCAATGGCCAGTTTATTAGGTACACCACATCTAGTACCGGGTCCGACCCCACTATGCCTCCAGAACAGCCTGAATTCTTCGGGGCATGGATTCTACAAGTCGGAAACGTTCCACAGGGATGTTGGTCCATTCTGTCGAGATGGCATCACGCAATTGCTGCAGATTGGACGGCGATACATTACTGCCACCAGCGTTGACACCAGGTAAGATGTGGTCGTTTGCTGGAATAGCCAATCCGTGACAATGATTGACGAGTTGTGCGTTCCAAGATGTCGTTCTGCACACCACTGTCGTACTGCGTCGTTATTTGTCTGTATGTGGGCCCAGCCTGTTAGCTTGCACGATTCTTGCCAATCTCCTTCGACCTCTCTCATCAACGAGCTGTTTTCGCCCACAGGACTGCCGCTGACTGGAGGGATTTTGTTTGTCACACCATTCCTCAGTAAACTCTAGACACTGTCGTGCGTGAAAAGCCCAGGAGGCCGTTTCTGAGATACTGGAACCAGCGAGCCTGGCACCGACGATCATACCACTCTCAAAGTCTCTTAGGTCACTCGTTTTGTCCATTCTAACGTTCAATAGAGCAGTAACTGAATGCCTTGATGCCTGTCTGCCTGCTTTATATAGCAAGACACGTGACTCACTGTCTGTAGGAGCGATCCATTTTCGTGAAAGGGGTGGTGTACCTAAAAAACTGTCCGATGAGTGTATGTATTTGTACAGTATATCAAAATAAACAAGGTTTGAAAATTATTATGTTTTAGTCAAATATTATATCTGTTTGGGATTCTTGAGGTCAATTTGCATCTAAATAAATAATAAATAAATAATAATAAATAATCTTCTAAATTATTTGTAATTATGATCTGGCCCGTTGACCATCCACTCAAGACAAAATCAGACCGCGGCTGAAACTAGTTGATGATCCCTGCTGTAAAGTATAAGAATTTATGTAGAACCCTCACACACACCATTTCTAACGTAATTGGACAAGTCTGCTCCGATATTAGAGTACGCAGCTCTGTCAATGAGGAAATCCTGTGTAGATGAATATTGCCAGAGGGACTTGTGCTTAAAATACATCAATTATTTATTATTTTTCTTGAACTTGTTGATTCTGAACTCTTCTTAAAAATAAAACAATATATAAAATAAAATGTAAATATTATTTCAAGGTTTTTACATTTGCATGTTACATTTGCATCAATCAAACCAGTTAACCCGCTATTTAATTGATTGCAGTCAATAAGTTTCAATTGATTAGAAACATATTATTCAATTAATCAAAGTCTTAACGAAAGTGTGTCCGTAACTGTAACGATGTACGCTGAGAGTCGGGAAGGCAAGTTCATGGAGTGAATACATTTTAATAAATAAATGAACAAAACAAGAAACACAAACAGCGATACCGACATGACAGGAACAGATACAGCAACAATGACGACTGGGGGAAGAAACCAAACGGATATATATAGGGCAGGTAATCAAGGAGGTGATGGAGTCCAGGTGAGTGTCATTATGCGCCCCACGCTGGTGACAGGTGTGCGCCCTAATGAGCAGTCTGGTGACCTAGAGGCCAGAGAGAGAGCACATGTGACAATAACTAATAAAAACACCCAAAAATGTCCCACGCATGAGCAACACTGCTTTTACACAAATTCGCTTTGGCTATCTACTCAGAGCACTCTCGTCTGAGTGTGCCAGAGCGCAGAATAACTAACAAATTTACACATTTTCAACATGTTGAATATGGCTGATGTCAGTAAACGTCGACAAAAAAAACGTAATTCAATTGTTGCCAGCAGCACAGATAGTCACCAACACTCTCGATAACATGAAAACAGCTTAACCAGCTCTGCTAGGGCGAGTAACATGGCCAGAGTGAGCTGTTCTCTCATGTGTCTGGAAGTAGCTAGCAAGCTAGCCAACTGGTAGCCAGTTAGTTTAGGAGCTTGACTACGGTTGTTAGGTCAGAAAGCTCTGATCAACACTACTCCTCGGCCAGAGCATCCAGTGTCTCAACATTCTGAATTTACGAATGGACAATCTGACAACGCTCTGAGTTCACGAACACCCAGCGTGCACTCTGGCACTCCAGATTGAATTCACGAATACACCTGTAGTATAAACCAGCTTTTAGTCTTCAAATCTTTGGTTGTTTTAGTCCATGGCCTCACATGTGAATCCTTAAAAGAGATGGGTGGGGCTAAGGCTTAAGAGGGTGTGAACGATGCTGAATGAGTGGAGACAAAGATGAGCTCTCCAGTAGCTCCCAAAAATATTCAAGGGCCATTTTCTCAAAAGTGAGGTTACAAGTTTATCAACTTTCAAATAAGAATTACTTTCTCATTGTTCCTCAACTGTAGTGTATGATATACAAATGTCTATCTCTGAGTCTCTACCTTTATTCAATGTAAAAAAAAAAAAAAAAAAAAAAAAATTCAAACGTTGCTACATGAGACCAATTTGAGATGGTCGGTCACAATTCGTCTACCTGTGTGAAAAGCAGCCTAAGAGTTTTATTAAACTGAATCTCAACACTATGATGTTGCCATGGGCAGGAGGATTAAATTAACCGTAGATATTGCAGATGAGGCCCATTGTCTTACATCAGATAGTGTGTTCATCCGTCTCGTATCTTGCAAAGGGTAATGGGATTGATCAAAAGTAGACTGGTTACAATTGACTGCTGTAAAATTTGAAAAATATTACTTAGGTGACATTGTCTGATGAACCCCATTTCTGCCTCAAAACTATCTAAATTAATCTAAGATAAAACAATACATAAGTATTTTATTTTTTTTGGTGAGGAAGTCTTAAGACACCATTTTACGTCTGGATTATTGTGCTTCAAATGAGCAGTATTTCTGAAGTTTGGACTATGGGTATGAAAACTAGCAAACATTTTGTCCAAAACTGAGCCAGTCACTGAAATCATCTTTGGCTGAAAATATGCTGCTTACTAACAAGCTACCTACTTAGTACTGTACACAATGTTAAATCTTCCAACAAAAGCTAGCTAGCAAGTTACTGTAGATTGTAGTGCTAATGTTAACATTATTATGAGTTTTCATGAAGCAGCTGTTGCAGGAAACATGATTCAGGAAACATGTTTATCTACGAACTGATTTGTGATAAGTCAATTCCTCTTAATTGTGGTTGTCTACAACTAGTTTAACACTAGAACTGCCATAGGCCAACATTTGATTTGGAAATTAAAACAATTTGGCAAAAAATAAATAAAAATAAAACCATGTCCTGCTCCTTCCCTTACTTTTTCCCGAAATGCTCATTTTGCCAAGAATTTTGAAAAACACAGAAAAGTATTTAGAGCCATTTTACCGTTGTTATTAACCAATTTAACCAAGACAATTAGCCAGGCGCAAAATACGTCTCAATCTCCTCACTGAAGGAATGACAAATGGATGAATGGGCGATAATTGTGCACCTTACTTCACAATTGAATATAGTAATAAGGCCTAACTGACTGATGAGGAGGTCGATTTCATTTGAGAAAGACAATAACGTAATGATGAGTTTGTATTATGCGTATTTATCAGTTTTTTGGGGCGCATGTTTATAGCAAATCATTTAACCACACGCTTTGCGGGTTGATAATATAAAATGTTATTTTCTGTTTTACTTTGAAAAAAGAAGCTGTTACAGGACTTGTTTTATTTACTATAACGCTATGACTACTCACATTTATTGTAAAAGGGAAATAAAAACGTACTAAGTGTTGCAAAAGGCCTTTAGAATAACGCAGAACATGTTATTGATGAGCAAGGGGAAACAAACGATGCCAGTCAACCTGCCCATCGAAACTACACCTAAACAATACCGAAACTAATTTCACACATAATAAAAGTTAGCCTATAGACAAGATTACATTGACAATAGTCTGATGAGTGAAAGTATTATCATATTATACATGAAGAGATGAGCGCAGGTTGGAATTGACAGCTGCAGGGATAGGAGTCCCAAATGATCAAATCCTCCTTCAGTCACATGCAGGTAAAAACATTTAGTCAAATAACTCTCAATATTCAAGAGCTGCATCTCTATTTTCAAATGTCACTTTTTTTCCAAGAATATCTGCCCTTATCATACGTTCAGCACATAACCCCTCGCTGGCAGGAATATCTGCTCTGATCATACGTTCAGCACATAACCCCTCGCTGGCAGGAATATCTGCTCTGATCATACGTTCAGCACATAACCCCTCGCTGGCAGGAATATCTGCCCTGATCATACGTTCAGCACATAACCCCTCGCTGGCAGGAATATCTGCCCTGATCATACGTTCAGCACATAACCCCTCGCTGGCAGGAATATTTGCCCTGATCATACGTTCAGCACATAACCCCTCGCTGGCAGGAATATTTGCCCTGATCATACGTTCAGCACATAACCCCTCGCTGGCAGGAATATCTGCCCTGATCATACGTTCAGCACATAACCCCTCGCTGGCAGGAATATCTGCCCTGATCATACGTTCAGCACATAACCCCTCGCTGGCAGGAATATATGCTCTGATCATACGTTCAGCACATAACCCCTCGCTGGCAGGAATATCTGCCCTGATCATACGTTCAGCACATAACCCCTCGCTGGCAGGAATATCTGCCCTGATCATACGTTCAGCACATAACCCCTCGCTGGCAGGAATATCTGCTCTGATCATACGTTCAGCACATAACCCCTCACTGGCAGGAATATCTGTCCTGATCATACGTTCAGCACATAACCCCTCGCTGGCAGGAATATCTGCTCTGATCATACGTTCAGCACATAACCCCTCGCTGGCAGGAATATCTGCCCTGAACATACGTTCAGCACATAACCCCTCGCTGGCAGGAATATCTGCTCTGATCATACGTTCAGCACATAACCCCTCGCTGGCAGGAATATCTGCCCTGAACATACGTTCAGCACATAACCCCTCGCTGGCAGGAATATCTGCTCTGATCATACGTTCAGCACATAACCCCTCGCTGGCAGCATCGCTCTGATCATACGTTCAGCACATAACCCCTCGCTGGCAGGAATATCTGCTCTGATCATATGTTCAGCACATAACCCCTCGCTGGCAGCATCGCTCTGATCATACGTTCAGCACATAACCCCTCGCTGGCAGGAATATCTGCTCTGATCATATGTTCAGCACATAACCCCTCGCTGGCAGGAATATCTGCTCTGATCATATGTTCAGCACATAACCCCTCGCTGGCAGGAATATCTGCTCTGATCATATGTTCAGCACATAACCCCTCGCTGGCAGCATCGCTCTGATCATACGTTCAGCACATAACCCCTCGCTGGCAGGAATATCTGCTCTGATCATATGTTCAGCACATAACCCCTCGCTGGCAGCATCGCTCTGACTACTAAGCAGACTAGTAACATTATAAACAGAACGTTGGCTATTCGCAGAGCAGTAATACCCTCTGACGTGAGATAATGGATGAGGCCCCAGTCAAGATGACTCACTCACACAGCATATCTGTGCAAGTCGGACTGATGCCGCTGTTTACTTTGTGAATCGCTAACTCTACCTTTAAGTTGATTGAGTGCATTTTTCTGACCTCAAGAACCAGTTGACAATAGGTTCCTGAAAGGGTCTCTGTGACTGTGCTATGTAGTAATCTGTTTGTTTAAAGCCATTATGCACTGAGGCTACCTGACTTGGCCTGTTGGGATTGTGTTATATTGCTCTTTAATGGGTCTGTCACTGAGACTGAGTACAAACCAGACTGGGAAAACAGAGTGGCACCAAGACTGCATCCCAAATGGCACCCTATTCCCTTGCACTACTTTTGACCATAGAGTCCATAGGGAACTATATAGGTACTAGGGGTTCTATTTGGAACACATCCCCAGCCTTAAATTCACAGCTGGTTGATTCAGACAGGGCGAAGTGTAGGCCTTTTATAACCCTGCCCAGGGGATGGAGAATACGGGGTCTCTGATGGTATTAGAAAAAACATGATGGTGAATTTGTTGATATTCTGTAATGGCTTTTGACCAAGCCAGAGAACAGAGAAATCCATCAAACGTTGTGGAATCTAGACCTTCTAGAACCTTCCATTTGTTGATATTCTGTAATGGCTTTTTACCAAGCCAGAGAACAGAGAAATCCATCAAACGTTGTGGAATCTAGACCTTCTAGAACCTTCCATTTGTTGATATTCTGTAATGGCTTTTTACCAAGCCAGAGAACAGAGAAATCCATCAAACGTTGTGGAAGCCAGGCCTTCTAGAACCTTCCATTTGTTGATATTCTGTAATGGCTTTTTACCAAGCCAGAGAACAGAGAAATCCATCAAAAATTGTGGAAGCTAGACCTTCTAGAACCTTCCATTGGTTCCAGTGGTTGGGGTTTACTAAGGCCCCTTGGTACTTCCCTGTGTGACACTTCCCTGTGTGACACTGGCTTCTGGTTAATGATGTGACAGCTGTGGCATTTCACTGCTAGGATGCTTCCCAAATGGCAGTAGTGCCCTATATAAGGAATAGGCTGCCATTTGAGACACAGCCATAGTGTTCATAACCACGCAACCAACTTGACAAATATCATCACCTAAACAAACACTCAAAGGGAAAAAATAAAGTCAGACAAGTATAGCTGCTAGCAGCAATGACGGGTTTCAGCTGTGGGCCCACTGTGCCACAATCAGGACAAATTGGACACATTGCCCTAGGACAAGTTACTTCTGTACTCTTTACCATGCTTACCAAATATCAGACCTCAAAATCAAACTGATCATGCAATATAATATGCTTTTGATGTATTTTGGACCCTTTTTAATGATGTTGACTACTTTAAACATCTTATTTTCCAGAACCGTGACTGTAGATGAAACATTATGGGCCAATGAGCTTGCATTGTTTTTGTACTGTCCAGCAACACCACCATGCAGCCAAACTGAACCATACTTTACAGATTAGCTAGACTCATTTCCATGAGTGCCAAATTCCATCACTCTCAGTGAAACAGAAGGTATAAACATGAGCCCATTATAGAGCCACTGTGTCGTCAATATGAATGTGCTTGCATATGTTGAGTCTTCAGCGTTTTGTTAAAACGCGAATATCCGTGACTGATTTATATTCATTTATGTGCCAGACCACGCCCACTGGAAGGCTTATTGGTCCATGTTGTTTTAGGTATTAGTTTGGAAAATGTTGTGTTGGGAGAACTTGGTCCGAAGACATCAAGTTTCGTGCAGATCGGTCATTTCCTGCCAGAGGAGTAGCGTTTTAATTCTAAATGGTGGAAAATCCATCATGGCGGCCTTTATGGGTCCTTCAGGAAAATGTGTTCTTTGTGAGGAGAGGGACCTATATGGGCTATACAGACACACCTGGGGCCCAAATTGATGACGTATGTCATGTAACTGAGGGTAGAATGTGGAGAGGAATGGATTGGGTTCAGCCAGTCGTCCTGATGAGACCTTCCCAGCTAGCTAGTTCAGTCAGTCATCCTGATGAGTCCTTCCCAGATAGCTAGTTCAGTCAGTCATCCTGATGAGCTCTTCCCAGCTAGCTAGTTCAGTCAGTCGTCCTGATGAGCCCTTCCCAGCTAGCTAGTTCAGTCAGTCAGTCATCCTGATGAGCTCTTCCCAGCTAGCTAGTTCAGTCAGTCGTCCTGATGAGACCTTCCCAGCTAGCTAGTTCAGTCAGTCGTCCTGATGAGACCTTCCCAGCTAGCTAGTTCAGTCAGTCATCCTGATGAGTCCTTCCCAGCTAGCTAGTTCAGTCAGTCATCCTGATGAGACCTTCCCAGCTAGCTAGTTCGTTCAGTCAGTCATCCTGATGAGACCTTCCCAGCTAGCTAGTTCAGTCAGTCATCCTGATGAGACCTTCCCGGCTAGCTAGTTCAGTCAGTCATCCTGATGAGACCTTCCCAGCTAGCTAGTTCAGTCAGTCATCCTGATGAGACCTTCCCAGCTAGCTAGTTCAGTCAGTCAGTCATCCTGATGAGTCCTTCCCAGCTAGCTAGTTCAGTCAGTCATCCTGATGAGCCCTTCCTAGCTAGCTAGTTCAGTCAGTCATCCTGATGAGACCTTCCCAGCTAGCTAGTTCAGTCAGTCATCCTGATGAGACCTTCCCAGCTAGCTAGTTCAGTCAGTCATCCTGATGAGACCTTCCCAGCTAGCTAGTTCAGTCAGTCAGTCATCCTGATGAGTCCTTCCCAGCTAGCTAGTTCAGTCAGTCATCCTGATGAGCCCTTCCCAGCAGGCTAGTTCAGCCAGTCATCCTGATGAGACCTTCCCAGCTAGCTAGTTCAGCCAGTCATCCTGATGAGTCCTTCCCAGCTAGCTAGTTCAGTCAGTCATCCCGATGAGACCTTCCCAGCTAGCTAGTTCAGTCAGTCATCCTGATGAACTCTTCCCAGCTAGCTAGTTCAGTCAGTCATCCTGATGAGCCCTTCCCAGCTAGCTAGTTCAGTCAGTCAGTCATCCTGATGAGCTCTTCCCAGCTAGCTAGTTCAGTCAGTCATCCTGATGAGACCTTCCCAGCTAGCTAGTTCAGTCAGTCGTCCTGATGAGACCTTCCCAGCTAGCTAGTTCAGCCAGTCATCCTGATGAGACCTTCCCAGCTAGCTAGTTCAGTCAGTCATCCTGATGAGTCCTTCCCAGCTAGCTAGTTCAGTCAGTCATCCTGATGAGACCTTCCCAGCTAGCTAGTTCAGTCAGTCGTCCTGATGAGCTCTTCCCAGCTAGCTAGTTCAGTCAGTCATCCTGATGAGACCTTCCCAGCTAGCTAGTTCAGTCAGTCAGTCATCCTGATAATAATGAATAATAATAATAATATTTAATTAGTAAATCCTTTGCTCTGGCTATCCACAGTAAGGAGAGGGACGTAGCTAGATAGTGTAGTCAATATCAGGCCAGTAAACAGAGGGAAGTAGCTAGATAGTGTAGTCAATATCAGGCCAGTAAACAGAGGGAAGTAGCTAGATTGTTTACTGGCCTGATATTGACTACACTGAGGGAAGTAGCTAGATAGTGTAGTCAATATCAGGCCAGTAAGGAGAGGGAAGTAGCTAGATAGTGTATTCAATATCAGGCCAGTAAGGAGAGGGAAGTAGCTAGATTGTGTAGTCAATATGTACAACCACATCAAGTCCTAATGACAATCACATTCCTCAGTAACATGTGAGTCAACCAAACTTTGAAACTCCTCCATGGAAACCAGATCCTGGAAACTTCCAGTTGGTCCTGGAGAGAATTCCAAAGACCACGGAGCTGAGTAACTAAAAGATCTGTGCTGATTTTAGGAACCGTTAGAAGTAAGTAGGAGCCAAACACTAACTGTTATTTATTTTCTGACCTTATCAAAGCAGAACAGAGATAAAGTGGCAATTTTCCCAAAATGGCCTCATAGATCATAGTATATCAATGTTTACGCCTCTTAACTACATACTGTTCTGCCTGCGGCTATGGAACCCTGACCTGTTCACCGGACGTGCTTGTTGCACCCTCGACAACTACTATAATTATTATTATTTGACCATGCTGGCCACCGTGCTTCTTTCACCTGCATTGCTTCCTGTTTGGGGTTTTAGGCTGGGTTTCTGTACAGCACTTTTAGATATCAGCTGATGTACGAAGGGCTATATAAATACATTTGATTCGAATAAGAGTGGAGCCCTGATACTAAATCAGCAATCCTACTCTGAGACGCTTCATAAAAACCAAAGCAGACCAAAACAAAATGAAAATGAGGCAAAAAAACAAAACAAAACAACAACAAGCAAACAAAACAAAACAACAAAAACAAAACATTTTCTCTTTTGTTTACCTTAGCGTGTAGAGAATCTTCCCGTCGTTCCAAATCCTGAGCAGCTGATTGGGCGTTGTAATCCAATGGGAGTCAGCGTTCTTGGAATTCCTGAAGATGGTGTCGGGGAGCCAGATGAGTCCAACCATGTTGCTATTCAGGGTCAGTATATTCATGGTGCTGTTGTAGCTCAACCTGCTGTCTGTCCACGTCTGGGCAAAGATGATGTCGATCTGGTATTCCTTAAAACAACAACAACAACAAAAACAAAAACAAAACAAAGGAAATCATTCCGACCAGCTATGAACGACAAACCAGAGTTTAGATAAGATGTTGTCACAGGCCGGATCATAGCCTGTGGCAAAAATGAGAGGACATCAACAACCGGTATAGGCCAATTTAAAAAGTTATTTATTATCAAACAAAACTATTAATTCTAAACAAAGATCATATATGAACGCCAAACCAGAGTTTAGATAGGATGTCTATGATGATACATATATCAGATCAGATATCAAACGACAAACCAGAGTTTAGATATGATGTCTATGATATCATACATCTTTATGAGAATAAAAAGAAACCCCAGCGAGCTCAACAAGACCGAGGAGTTTATCAAAGGGAACTGTTTCACCAATTGACATGTTTATTGATTTCCTGTCTAGCAGGCTGGAAAAGAACACAGCAGTTATGAAGAGTTCTAGAAGACAAAAGTCTCTCTTCTGTCTTGGCTTTTCTATGACTTTATTAAATGAGGGTAGAAGGAGGCTGACTGGGGAGAGAAGGAGGCTGACTGGGGAGGGGAGGGGAGGGGAGAAGGAGGCTGGCTGGGGAGGGGAGAAGGAGGCTGACTGGGGAGAGAAGGAGGCTGACTGGGGAGGGGAGGGGAGGGGAGAAGGAGGCTGACTGGGAAGGGGAGGGGAGGGGAGAAGGAGGCTGACTGGGAAGGGGAGGGGAGGGGAGGGGAGAAGGAGGCTGACTGGGGAGGGAAGGAGGCTGACTGGGGAGGGGAGGGGAGGGGAGAAGGAGGCTGACTGGGAAGGGGAGGGGAGGGGAGAAGGAGGCTGACTGGGAAGGGGAGGGGAGGGGAGGGGAGAAGGAGGCTGGCTGGGGAGGGGAGAAGGAGGCTGACTGGGGAGAGAAGGAGGCTGACTGGGGAGGGGAGGGGAGGGGAGAAGGAGGCTGACTGGGAAGGGAGGGGAGGGGAGGGGAGAAGGAGGCTGGCTGGGGAGGGGAGAAGGAGGCTGACTGGGGAGAGAAGGAGGCTGACTGGGGAGGGGAGGGGAGGGGAGAAGGAGGCTGACTGGGAAGGGGAGGGGAGGGGAGGGGAGAAGGAGGCTGACTGGTGAGTGGAGAAGGAGGCTGGCTGGGGAGGGGAGAAGGAGGCTGGCTGGGGAGGGGAGAAGGAGGCTGGCTGGGGGAGTGAGAAGGAGGCTGACTGGGGAGGGGAGGGGAGGGGAGAAGGAGGCTGGCTGGGGGGGAGAAGAAGGCTGACTGGGGGAGGGAGAAGGAGGCTGGCTGGGGAGGGGAGAAGGAGGCTGGCTGGGGGGGAGAAGGAGGCTGACTGGGGGAGGGAGAAGGAGGCTGGCTGGGGAGGGGAGAAGGAGGCTGGCTGGGGGGGAGAAGGAGGCTGACTGGGGGAGGGAGAAGGAGGCTGGCTGGGGAGGGGAGAAGGAGGCTGGCTGGGGAGGGGAGGGGAGAAGGAGTCTGGCTGGGGAGGGGAGGGGAGAAGGAGGCTGGCTGGGGAGGGGAGAAGGAGGCTGACTGGGGAGGGGAGAAGGAGGCTGACTGGGGAGGGGAGAAGGGGAGAAGGAGGCTGGCTGGGGAGGGGAGAAGGAGGCTGGCTGGGGAGGGGAGGGGTAAAGGAGGCTGGCTGGGGAGGGGAGAAGGAGGCTGACTGGGGAGGGGAGAAGGGGAGAAGGAGGCTGGCTGGGGAGGGGAGAAGGAGGCTGGCTGGGGAGGGGAGAAGGAGGCTGACTGGGGAGGGGAGAAGGGGGGAAGGAGGCTGGCTGGGGAGGGGAGAAGGAGGCTGGCTGGGGAGGAGAGGGTAGAAGGAGGCTGGCTGGGGAGGGGAGAGGAGGGGAGAAGGAGGCTGGCTGGCTGGGGAGGGGAGGGTAGAAGGAGGCTGGCTGGGGAGGGGAGAAGGAGGCTGGCTGGGGAGGGGAGAAGGAGGCTGACTGGGGAGGGGAGGCTGACTGGGAAGGGGAGAAGGAGGCTGGCTGGGGAGAGGAGGGGAGGGTAGAAGGAGGCTGGCTGGGGAGGGGAGAAGGAGGCTGACTGGGGAGGGGAGGGGAGAAGGAGGCTGGCTGGGGAGGGGAGGGTAGAAGGAGGCTGGCTGGGGAGGGGAGGGGAGAAGGAGGCTGGCTGGGGAGGGGAGGGGAGAAGGAGGCTGACTGGGAAGGGGAGAAGGAGGCTGACTGGGGAGGGGAGAAGGAGGCTGGCTGGCTGGGGAGGGGAGGTCATAGAAAAGAATGAAAACCTTCTATAGACTGCCAGGACCTCTTTAAACCTTCTACTGACTGCCAGGATCTCATAAACCCCCCCCCCTTAAACCTTTTACTGACTGCCAGGACCTCCTAAAAACCTTTAAACCTTCTACTGACTGCCAGGACCTCCTAAAAACCTTCTTAAACCTTCTACTGACTGCCAGGACCTCCTTTGGCCAGTCTAACAGTAAGACACTGAGGACAGCTTGAGGCAGCATTAACAGGGGAAACACAGCCTGATGAAACGTGATCAGAGATTACTTGAAAAGTAAACCACACTTCCTCAGAATACAAGAGTTACAGTGATTTCCACCAATGACAGCATAAGATTTAAATTACCTTCTGGTCCAGCATTCCTACCCTGTGGAATACAATCGTATAATCCTTGTTTACCACTATATATGGTGAAAATACCCAGGCGACTCAGCTTACAGGCATGCAGACAACCCGAACAGGTATGCAGACAATCAGATCAGCTTTTAGTAGCTGTAACACAGATTACGTGGCTGAGTGCTCCGATGAAAGGAGAGCACAGGAGAAGAGGTATTTGGTATTTTAATAGGATCCCTATTAGCTGTTGCAAAAGCTACTCTTCCTGGGTTCCACACAAAACATGAAACGTGACATAATACAATAGACAAGAACAGCTCAAGGACAGACCTACATATATATATACACTGCTCAAAAAAATAAAGGGAACACTTAAACAACACATCCTAGATCTCAATGAAATAAATAATCTTATTAAATACTTTTTTCTTTACATAGTTGAATGTGCTGACAACAAAATCACACAAAAATAATCAATGGAAATCCAATTTATCAACCCATGGATGTCTGGATTTGGAGTCACACTCAAAATTAAAGTGGAAAACCACACTACAGGCTGATCCAACTTTGATGTAATGTCCTTTAAACAAGTCAAAATGAGGCTCAGTAGTGTGTATGGCCTCCACGTGCCTGTATGACCTCCCTACAACGCCTGGGCATGCTCCTGATGAGGTGGCGGATGGTCTCCTGAGGGATCTCCTCCCAGACCTGGACTAAAGCATCCGCCAACTCCTGGACAGTCTGTGGTGCAACGTGGCGTTGGTGGATGGAGCGAGACATGATGTCCCAGATGTGCTCAATTGGATTCAGGTCTGGGGAACGGGCGGGCCAGTCCATAGCATCAATGCCTTCCTCTTGCAGGAACTGCTGACACACTCCAGCCACATGAGGTCTAGCATTGTCTTGCATTAGGAGGAACCCAGGGCCAACCGCACCAGCATATGGTCTCACAAGGGGTCTGAGGATCTCATCTCGGTACCTAATGGCAGTCAGGCTACCTCTGGCGAGCACATGGAGGGCTGTGCGGCCCCCCAAAGAAATGCCACCCTACACCATGACTGACCCACTGCCAAACCGGTCATGCTGGAGGATGTTGCAGGCAGCAGAACGTTCTCCACGGCGTCTCCAGACTCTGTCACGTCTGTCACATGCTCAGTGTGAACCTGCTTTCATCTGTGAAGAGCACAGGGCGCCAGTGGCGAATTTGCCAATGTTGGTGTTCTCTGGCAAATGCCAAATGTCCTGCACAGTGTTGGGCTGTAAGCACAACCCCCACTTGTGGACGTCGGGCCCTCATACCACCCTCATGGAGTCTGTTTCTGACCGTTTGAGCAGACACATGCACATTTGTGGCCTGCTGGAGGTCATTTTGCAGGGCTCTGGCAGTGCTTGTCCTGCTCCTCCTTGCACAAAGGCGGAGGTAGCGGTCCTGCTGCTGGGTTGTTGCCCTCCTACGGCCTCCTCCACGTCTCCTGATGTACTGGCCTGTCTCCTGGTAGCGCCTCCATGCTCTGGACACTACGCTGACAGACACAGCAAACCTTCTTGCCACAGCTCGCATTGATGTGCCATCCTGGATGAGCTGCACTACCTGAGCCACTTGTGTGGGTTGTAGACTCCGTCTCATGCTACCACTAGAGTGAAAGCACCGCCAGCATTCAATAGTGACCAAAACATCAGCCAGGAAGCATAGGAACTGAGAAGTGGTCTGTGGTCCCCACCTGCAGAATCACTCCTTTATTGGGGGTGTCTTGCTAATTGCCTATAATTTCCACCTGTTGTCTATTCCATTTGCACAACAGCATGTGAAATTTATTGTCAATCAGTGTTGCTTCCTAAGTGAACAGTTTGATTTCACAGAAGTGTGATTGACTTGGAGTTTCATTGTGTTGTTTAAGTGTTCCCTTTATTTTTTTGAGCAGTGTATATATATTTTACAAAAGCCACACCTAGCCTACATATCAATACATGCACACAAACTATCTAGGTCAAATAGGGGAGAGGCGTTGTGCCGTGAGGTGTTGCTTTATCTGTTTTTTTGAAACCAGGTTTGTTGTTCACTTGAGCAATATCAAATGGAAGGGAGTTCCATGCAATAAGGTCTCTATATAATACTGTACGCTTTCTTGAATTTGTTCTGGACCTGGGGACTGTGAAAAGACCCCTGGTGGCATAAGTGTGTGTGTCAGAACTGTGTGTAATTTGACTATGCAAACAATGAATGTTTTTTTAATAAAAAATAAGTCAGTCTCTCCTCAACTCTTAGCGAAGAGAGACTGGCTTGCATAGTATTTATATCAGCCCCTGATTACAATTAAGAGCAAGATGTGCCGCTCTGTTCTGGCCCAGCTGCAGCTTAACTAAGTCTTTCCCTTTCAGCACTTGACCATATGACTGGACGATAATCAAGATAAGACAAAACTAGAGCCTGCAGGACTTGGTTGTTGGAGTGTGGTGTCAAAAAAGCAAAGCATCTCTTTATTACGGACAGACCTCTCCTCATCTTTACAACCATTGAATCTATATGTTTTGACCATGACAGTTTACAATCTAAGGTAACGCCAAGTCATTTAGTCTCCTCAACAGTTATACCATTCATTAACAGATTCAGCTGAGGTCTAGGACATAGGGAATGATTTGTTCCAAATACAATGTCCTTAGTTTTAGAGATGTTCTGGCCACCAATTCCAAAATGGAATTATCCTGAATGGCTTTCTCTGAAACTAAATGATTATCCTGAATGGCTTTCTCTGAAACTAAATGATTATCCTGAATGGCTTTCTCTGAAACTGTATGATTATCCTGAATGGCTTTCTCTGAAACTAAATGATTATCCTGAATGGCTTTCTCCAAAACGGTATGATTATCCTGAATGGCTTTCTCCGAAACTGCATGATTATCCTGAATGGCTTTCTCTGAAACTAAATGATTATCCTGAATGGTTTCTCTGAAACGGTATGATTATCCTGAATGGCTTTCTCTGAAACTGTATGATTATCCTGAATGGCTTTCTCCGAAACTAAATGATTATCCTGAATGGCTTTCTCTGAAACTAAATGATTATCCTGAATGGCTTTCTCTGAAACTAAATGATTATCCTGAATGGCTTTCTCTGAAACTAAATGATTATCCTGAATGGCTTTCTCCAAAACTGTATGATTATCCTGAATGGCTTTCTCTGAAACTAAATGATTATCCTGAATGGCTTTCTCTGAAAGTAAATGATTATCCTGAATGGCTTTCTCTGAAACTAAATGATTATCCTGAATGGCTTTCTCTGAAACTAAATCATTATCCTGAATGGCTTTCTCTGAAACTAAATGATTATCCTTTATGGCTTTCTCTGAAACTAAATGATTATCCTGAATGGCTTTCTCCAAAACTGTATGATTATCCTGAATGGCTTTCTCTGAAACAAAATTATTATCCTGAATGGCTTTCTCTGAAACTGTATGATTATCCTGAATGGCTTTCTCCAAAACTGTATGATTATCCTGAATGGCTTTCTCTGAAACTAAATGATTATCCTGAATGGCTTTCTCTGAAACTAAATGATTATCCTGAATGGCTTTCTCTGAAACTAAATGAGTATCCTGAATCGCTTTCTCTGAAACTGTATGATTATCCTGAATGGCTTTCTCTGAAACTAAATGATTATCCTGAATGGCTTTCTCTGAAACTAAATGATTATCCTGAATGGCTTTCTCTGAAACTAAATGATTATCCTGAATGGCTTTCTCCAAAACTGTATGATTATCCTGAATGGCTTTCTCTGAAACAAAATTATTATCCTGAATGGCTTTCTCTGAAACTGTATGATTATCCTGAATGGCTTTCTCCAAAACTGTATGATTATCCTGAATGGCTTTCTCTGAAACTAAATGATTATCCTGAATGGCTTTCTCTGAAACTAAATGATTATCCTGAATGGCTTTCTCTGAAACTAAATGAGTATCCTGAATCGCTTTCTCTGAAACTGTATGATTATCCTGAATGGCTTTCTCCGAAACTGTATGATTATCCTGAATGGCTTTCTCTGAAACTAAATGATTATCCTGAATGGCTTTCTCTGAAACTAAATGAGTATCCTGAATCGCTTTCTCTGAAACTGTATGATTATCCTGAATGGCTTTCTCTGAAACTAAATGATTATCCTGAATGGCTTTCTCTGAAACTAAATGATTATCCTGAATGGCTTTCTCTAAAACTGTATGATTATCCTGAATTGCTTTCTCCAAAACTGTATGATTATCCTGAATGGCTTTCTCTGAAACTAAATGATTATCCTGAATGGCTTTCTCTGAAACTAAATGATTATCCTGAATGGCTTTCTCTGAAACTAAATCATTATCCTGAATGGCTTTCTCTGAAACTAAATGATTATCCTGAATGGCTTTCTCTGAAACTAAATGATTATCCTGAATGGCTTTCTCCAAAACTGTATGATTATCCTGAATGGCTTTCTCTGAAACAAAATTATTATCCTGAATGGCTTTCTCTGGAACTGTATGATTATCCTGAATGGCTTTCTCCAAAACTGTATGATTATCCTGAATGGCTTTCTCTGAAACAAAATTATTATCCTGAATGGCTTTCTCTGAAACTGTATGATTATCCTGAATGGCTTTCTCTGAAACTAAATGATTATCCTTTTTTTGCTATTCATTCCTTCAATACTCAGTTTAACTTTTGTACCTTGGATCCTTCATCTCCGTCATGAGATTAGCCAGATTAGCTATTGGCAATTTCTTTCTTTGATAAATTCGACTCCATCCTTTTCTCACCACTGCGTAGATTACTACGGGAGTCCATATGTTTTAGCGGTTTAGTGTTTCTGTTATTGCCATTCAAGGTAGATAGCCAGCTAAATGTATAGCTAGCCTAGCCAGATTACCCGCCAAATAGGTGGTGGGTCTTAATGAGTGTAGGGTTAGTTGGTAGGGTAATTAAAAATAGATGTATAATTAAATGTTATACATTAAATTTCACCTTTTCCATTTTGTATGACATGGTGTAATGGATCTTTACTATAGTTCAGTTGGGGTCAGTAATGCATCCTATTGGATTCCAACCGCCGTTAAACCTCACCAGAGAAGAAGAAGAAACTCGCACTCTTGTTAGGACAACCAGGAAGTGAGACGCTTTGTCTCGCCGCTCTGTAAGTAAACTGCAGCGTAAGAATAGCAAACAATATTTGCTTAATGATAGCATGACTTTCACTATGTAAATATCACTGTGGGTTTACCAATAAAGTTACTATCTGGTTATTAACAGGATCAATGTTTGTAATGTTTCATCATTATGCATTCGATATGGGCCACATGTAACTTTCAATGAGAGTGCCGCAAGCCAATCAATGCAGAGGCTGGTAGTAACAATTATAATGCATGGTTTTCACGGGGTAATGTTTAGAATGCAGGGTTTTGACTGGGTAATGTTTAGAATGCAGGGTTTTGACTGGGTAATGTTTAGAATGCAGGGTTTTGACTGGGTAATGTTTAGAATGCAGGGTGTTGACTGGGGAATGTTTAGAATGCAGGGTTTTGACTGGGTAATGTTTAGAATGCAGGGTTTTGACTGGGTAATGTTTAGAATGCAGGGTTTTGACTGGGTAATGTTTAGAATGCAGGGTCTTGATGGGGTAATGTTTAGAATGCATGGTTTTGACTGGGTAATGTTTAGAATGCAGGGTTTTGACTGGGTAATGTTTAGAATGTAGGGTTTTGACTGGGTAATGTTTAGAATGCAGGGTTTTGACAGGGTAATGTTTAGAATGCAGGGTTTTGACTGGGTAATGTTTAGAATGCAGGGTTTTGACTGGGTAATGTTTAGAATGCAGGGTTTTGACTGGGTAATGTTTAGAATGCATGGTTTTGACTGGGTAATGTTTAGAATGCAGGGTTTTGACTGGGTAATGTTTAGAATGCAGGGTTTTGACTGGGTAATGTTTAGAATGCAGGGTTTTGACTGGGTAATGTTTAGAATGCAGGGTTTTGACTGGGTAATGTTTAGAATGCAAGGTTTTGACTGGGTAATGTTTAGAATGCAGGGTTTTGACTGGGTAATGTTTAGAATGCAGGGTTTTTACTGGGTAATGTTTAGAATGCAGGGTTTTTACTGGGTAATGTTTAGAATGCAGGGTTTTGACTGGGTAATGTTTAGCATGCAGGGTATTGACTGGGTAATGTTTAGAATGCAGGGTATTGACTGGGTAATGTTTAGAATGCAGGGTTTTGACTGGGTAATGTTTAGAATGCAGGGTATTGACTGGGTAATGTTTAGAATGCAGGGTATTGACTGGGTAATGTTTAGAATGCAGGGTTTTGACTGGGTAATGTTTAGAATGCAGGGTTTTGACTGGGTAATGTTTAGAATGCAGTGTTTGACTGGGTAATGTTTAGAATGCAGGGTTTTGACAGGGTAATGTTTAGAATGCAGGGTATTGACTGGGTAATGTTGAGAATGCAGGGTTTTGACTGGGTAATGTTTAGAATGCAGGGTTTTGACTGGGTAATGTTTAGGATGCAGGGTTTTGACTGGGTAATGTTTAGAATGCAGGGTTTTGACTGGGTAATGTTTAGAATGCAGGGTGTTGACTGGGTAATGTTTAGAATGCAGGGTTTTGACTGGGTAATGTTTAGAATGCAGGGTATTGACTGGGTAATGTTTAGGATGCAGGGTGTTGACTGGGTAATGTTTAGAATGCAGTGTTTTGACTGGGTAATGTTTTGAATGCAGGGTTTTGACTGGGTAATGTTTAGAATGCAGGGTTTTGACTGGGTAATGTTTAGAATGCAGGGTTTTGACTGGGTAATGTTTAGGATGCAGGGTTTTGACTGGGCAATGTTTAGAATGCAGGGTTTTGACTGGGTAATATTTAGAATGCAGGGTTTTGACTGGGTAATGTTTAGAATGCAGGGTTTTGACTGGGTAATGTTTAGAATGCAGGGTATTGACTGGGTAATGTTTAGGATGCAGGGTTTTGACTGGGTAATGTTTAGAATGCAGGGTTTTGACTGGGTAATGTTTAGAATGCAGGGTTTTGACTGGGTAATGTTTAGGATGCAGGGTTTTGACTGGGTAATGTTTAGGATGCAGGGTTTTGACTGGGTAATGTTTAGAATGCAGGGTTTTGACTGGGTAATGTTTAGGATGCAGGGTTTTGACTGGGTAATGTTTAGAATGCAGGGTTTTGACGGGGTAATGTTTAGAATGCAGGGTTTTGACTGGGTAATGTTTAGAATGCAGGGTTTTGACTGGGTAATGTTTAGAATGCAGGGTTTTGACTGGGTAATGTTTAGGATGCAGGGTTTTGACTGGGTAATGTTTAGAATGCAGGGTTTTGACGGGGTAATGTTTAGAATGCAGGGTTTTGACTGGGTAATGTTTAGAATGCAGGGTTTTGACTGGGTAATGTTTAGAATGCAGGGTTTTGACTGGGTAATGTTTAGGATGCAGGGTTTTGACTGGGTAATGTTTAGAATGCAGGGTTTTGACTGGGTAATGTTTAGAATGCAGGGTTTTGACTGGGTAATGTTTAGAATGCAGGGTTTTGACTGGGTAATGTTTAGAATGCAGGGTTTTGACTGGGTAATGTTTAGAATGCAGGGTTTTGACTGGGTAATGTTTAGAATGCAGTGTTTTGACTGGGTAATGTTTAGAATGCAGGGTTTTGACTGGGTAATGTTTAGAATGCAGGGTTTTGACTGGGTAATGTTTAGAATGCAGGGTTTTGACTGGGTAATGTTTAGAATGCAGGGTTTTGACTGGGTAATGTTTAGGATGCAGGGTTTTGACTGGGTAATGTTTAGAATGCAGGCTTTTGACTGGGTAATGTTTAGAATGCAGGGTTTTGACTGGGTAATGTTTAGGATGCAGGGTTTTGAATGGGTAATGTTTAGGATGCAGGGTATTGACTGGGTACTGATCATGTTACTGGGAGAGGTTGATATCTAGAGGGAGTGCGATGGCAGGACTGCTGCTGAGATAGTTGCCGGTATAAAATCAAAGATTGTATATTCTAGTAAGGCTCAGCTCAGTGAAGATATGGGCAATCTGATCAATTCGAAGTGAAAGACGCAACAGAAATGTTAAATACTTAAAGAGCTGGGGAAGACCGAGGTACGACAGAGAGAGAAAGAGAGTTGCGACACAGACGGAGAGCGATAAGTGTTAGAGAGAGCTCGAGAGAGAGAGCGCTCGTTTGTATCTCCGTTGATAGAGCATCGCCCTTGCAACGCCAGAGTAGTGTGTTCGATTCCCAGGGCCACCTATACATGAAAACATATATGCACTCATGACTGTAACTCGCTTTGGATAAAAGTGTGTGCTAAATAGTATATATTACTATGTTCTACATTAGAGAGAGAGAGGTATGACAGAGAGAGAAAGAGAGGTATGACAGAGACACAGAGAGAGAGGGGCACGACAGAGAGAGAGAGAGAGAGAGGGGTATGAGAGAGAGAGAGGTACGACAGAGAGAGAGAGAGAGAGAGAGAGGGGTATGACAGAGACACAGAGAGAGAGGGGTACGACAGAGAGAGAGAGAGAGAGAGAGAGGGGAATATGACAGAGAGAGAGAGAGAGGGGTATGACAGAGACACAGAGAGAGAGGGGTACGACAGAGAGAGTGTGAGAGGACGGGGTATGACAGAGAAAGAGAGAGAGAGAGGTTTGACAGAGACACATATCATACCTAATACAGTATCATATTATATTGTATATCGTGTTGTATCATATCATATCATATCATATTATATCATATCATGTTATATCATATCATATTATATCATATTATATCATATCATATTATATCATATCATATTATATCATATCATATCATATCATGTTATATCATATCATATTATATCATTATATCTTATCATATTATGTTATATCATATCATATCATATTATATTATATCATATCATATTATATTATATCATTATATATCTTATCATATTATGTCATAAGATATTATATTATATCATATCATATCATGTTATATTATATCATATTATATCATGTTATATCATATCATATTATATCATTATATCTTATCATATTATGTTATATCATATCATATCATATTATATTATATCATATCATATTATATTATATCATTATATATCTTATCATATTATGCCATATCATATGATATTATATCATATCATATTATATCATATCATGTTATATCATATCATATTATATTATATCATATCATGTTATATCATATCATATGATATTACATTATATCATATCATATCATATTATATTATATCATATCATATTATATTATATCATATCATATTATGTCATATCATGTTATATCATATCATATATCATATTATGTTATATCATATCATCTTATATCATATTATGTTATATCATGTGATATCATATCCCATGGTTTAGAGTAAAGGAGAAACTATATCCAGATGCACATATGTGTCCCAAATGGCACCATACTCCCTTCATAATGAAAGCCATATGGGCCTTGGTCAAAAGCAGTGCACTATGCAAGCAATAGGGTACCATTAGGGACATAATACAAACAGGAGACGCTGTATGGACACACTGACATCATGACTATACATGACCACCTAGCCTGTAACATCAGCCTGACTGGGTGAAACTGGGGAACCCACCTACAGGACCAACTAGCCTGTAACATCAGCCTGATGGGGTGAAACTGGGGAAACCACCTACAGGACCACCTAGCCTGTAACATCAGCCTGACTGGGGGAAACTGGGGAAACCACCTACAGGACCACCTAGCCTGTAACATCAGCCTGATGGGGTGAAACTGGGGAAACCACCTACAGGACCACCTAGCCTGTAACATCAGCCTGATGGGGGGAAACTGGGGAAACCACCTACAGGGCCACCTAGCCTGTAACATCAGCCTGATGGGGGGAAACTGGGGAAACCACCTACAGGACCAACTAGCCTGTAACATCAGCCTGATGGGGTGAAACTGGGGAAACCACCTACAGGACCACCTAGCCTGTAACATCAGCCTGATGGGGGGAAACTGGGGAAACGACCTACAGGACCATCTAGCCTGTAACATCAGCCTGATGGGGGGAAACTTGAGAAACCACCTACAGGACCACCTAGCCTGTAACATCAGCCTGACTGGGGGGAAACTGGGGAAACCACCTACAGGACCACCTAGCCTGTAACATCAGCCTGATGGGGGGAAACTGGGGAAACCACCTACAGGACCACCTAGCCTGTAACATCAGCCTGATGGGGGGAAACCACCTACAGGACCACCTATCCTGTAACATCAGCCTGACTGGGGGAAACTGGGCAAACCATCTACAGCACCAACTAGCCTGTAACATCAGCCTGACTGGGGGAAACTGGGGAAACCACCTACAGGACCACCTAGCCTGTAACATCAGCCTGACTGGGGGAAACTGGAGAAACCACCTACAGGACCACCTAGCCTGTAATATCAGCCTGACTGGGGGAAACTGGGGAAACCACCTACAGGACCAACTAGCCTGTAACATCAGCCTGATGGGGTGAAACTGGGGAAACCACCTACAGGACCACCTAGCCTGTAACATCAGCCTGATGGAGGGAAACTGGAGAAACCACCTACAGGACCACCTAGCCTGTAACATCAGCCTGACTGGGGGAAACTGGGGAAACCACCTACAGGACCACCTAGCCTGTAACATCAGCCTGATGGGGTGAAACTGGGGAAACCACCTACAGGACCACCTAGCCTGTAACATCAGCCTGATGGAGGGAAACTGGAGAAACCACCTACAGGACCACCTAGCCTGTAACATCAGCCTGACTGGGGGAAACTGGGGAAACCACCAACAGGACCACCTAGCCTGTAACATCAGCCTGACTGGGGGGAAACTGGGGAAACCACCTACAGGACCACCTAGCCTGTAACATCAGCCTGATGGGGTGAAACTGGAGAAACCACCTACAGGACCACCTAGCCTGTAACATCAGCCTGACTGGGGTGAAACTGGGGAAACCACCTACAGGACCAACTAGCCTGTAACATCAGCCTGATGGGGGGAAACTGGAGAAACCACCTACAGGACCACCTAGCCTGTAACATCAGCCTGACTGGGGGAAACTGGGGAAACCACCTACAGGACCACCTAGCCTGTAACATCAGCCTGATGGGGGGAAACCCCCTACAGGACCACCTAGCCTGTAACATCAGCCTGATGGGGGGAAACTGGGGAAACGACCTACAGGACCACCTAGCCTGTAACATCAGCCTGATGGGGGGAAACTGGAGAAACCACCTACAGGACCACCTAGCCTGTAACATCAGCCTGACTGGGGGAAACTGGGGAAACCACTTACAGGATCACCTAGCCTGTAACATCAGCCTGACTGGGGGAAAATGGGGAAACCACCTACAGGACCACCTAGCCTGTAACATCAGCCTGATGGGGGGAAACTGGGTAAACCACCTACATGACCAACTAGCCTGTAACATCAGCCTGACTGGGTGAAACTGGGGAAACCACCTACTGGACCAACTAGCCTGTAACATCAGCCTGATGGGGGGAAACAGGGGAAACCACCTACAGGACAAACTAGCCTGTAACATCAGCCTGATGGGGGGCAACTGGGGAAACCACCTACAGGACCACCTAGCCTGTAACATCAGCCTGACTGGGTGAAACTGGAGAAACCACCTACAGGACCACCTAGCCTGTAACATCAGCCTGACTGGGGGAAACTGAAGAAACCACCTACAGGACCACCTAGCCTGTAACATCAGCCTGATGGGGTGAAACTGGGGAAACCACCTACAGGACCACCTAGCCTGTAACATCAGCCTGACTGGGGGAAACTGGGGAAACCACCTACAGGACCACCTAGCCTGTAACATCAGCCTGACTGGGGGAAACTGGAGAAACCACCTACAGGACCACCTAGCCTGTAACATCAGCCTGACTGGGGGAAACTGGGGCAACCACCTACAGGACCACCTAGCCTGTAACATCAGCCTGACTGGGGAAACTGGGGAAACCACCTACAGGACCACCTAGCCTGTAACATCAGCCTGACTGGGGGGAACTGGAGAAACCACCTACAGGATCACCTAGCCTGTAACATCAGCCTGACTGGGGGAAAATGGGGAAACCACCTACAGGACCACCTAGCCTGTAACATCAGCCTGATGGGGGGAAACTTGAGAAACCACCTACAGGACCACCTAGCCTGTAACATCAGCCTGATGGGGTGAAACTGGGGAAACCACCTACAGGACCAACTAGCCTGTAACATCAGCCTGATGGGGGGAAACTGGGGAAACCACCTTCAGGACCAACTAGCCTGTAACATCAGCCTGACTGGGTGAAACTGGGGAAACCACCTACAGGACCATCTAGCCTGTAACATCAGCCTGACTGGGGGAAACTGGAGAAACCACCTACAGGACCAACTAGCCTGCAACATCAGCCTGACTGGGGGAAACTGGAGAAACCACCTACAGGACCAACTAGCCTGTAACATCAGCCTGATGGGGGGAAACTGGGGAAACCACCTACAGGACCACCTAGCCTGTAACATCAGCCTGATGGGGGGAAACTGGAGAAACCACCTACAGGACCACCTAGCCTGTAACATCAGCCTGACTGGGGGGAAACTGGGGAAACCACCTACAGGACCACCTAGCCTGTAACATCAGCCTGACTGGGTGAAACTGGAGAAACCACCTACAGGACCACCTAGCCTGTATCATCAGCCTGATGGGGGTAAACCACCTACAGGACCACCTAGCCTGTAACATCAGCCTGACTGAGGGAAACTGGGGAAACGACCTACAGGACCACCTAGCCTGTAACATCAGCCTGATGGGGGGAAACTGGAGAAACCACCTACAGGACCACCTAGCCTGTAACATCAGCCTGACTGGGGGGAAACTGGGGAAACCACCTACAGGACCACCTAGCCTGTAACATCAGCCTGACTGGGTGAAACTGGAGAAACCACCTACAGGACCACCTAGCCTGTATCATCAGCCTGATGGGGGGAAACCACCTACAGGACCACCTAGCCTGTAACATCAGCCTGACTGAGGGAAACTGGGGAAACCACCTACAGGACCACATAGCCTGTAACATCAGCCTGATGGGGGGAAACTGGAGAAACCACCTACAGGACCACCTAGCCTGTAACATCAGCCTGACTGGGGGAAACTGGGGCAACCACCTACAGGACCACCTAACCTGTAACATCAGCCTGACTGGGGGAAACTGGGGAAACCACCTACAGGACCACCTAGCCTGTAACATCAGCCTGACTGGGGGAAACTGGAGAAACCACCTACAGGACCACCTAGCCTGTAACATCAGCCTGACTGGGGGAAACTGGGGAAACCACCTACAGGACCACCTAGCATGTAACATCAGCCTGATGGGGGGAAACTTGAGAAACCACCTACAGGACCACCTAGCCTGTAACATCAGCCTGATGGGGGGAAACTGGAGAAACCACCTACAGGACCACCTAGCCTGTAACATCAGCCTGACTGGGGGGAAACTGGGGAAACCACCTACAGGACCACCTAGCCTGTAACATCAGCCTGACTGGGTGAAACTGGAGAAACCACCTACAGGACCACCTAGCCTGTAACATCAGCCTGATGGGGGGAAACTGGGGAAACCATCTACAGGACAAACTAGCCTGTAACATCAGCCTGATGGGGGGAAACTGGGGAAACCACCTACAGGACCACCTAGCCTGTAACATCAGCCTGACTGGGGGAAACTGGGGAAACCACCTACAGGACCACCTAGCCTGTAACATCAGCCTGACTGGGGGAAACTGGGGAAACCACCTACAGGACCAACTAGCCTGTAACATCAGCCTGACTGGGGGAAACTGGAGAAACCACCTACAGGACCACCTAGCCTGTAACATCAGCCTGATGGGGGGAAACTGGGGAAACCACCTATAGGACAAACTAGCCTGTAACATCAACCTGATGGGGGGAAACTGGGGAAACCACCTACAGGACCACCTAGCCTGTAACATCAGCCTGACTGGGGGAAACTGGGGAAACCAACTACAGGACCACCTAGCCTGTAACATCAGCCTGACTGGGGGAAACTGGGGAAACCACCTACAGGACCACCTAGCCTGTAATATCAGCCTGATGGGGGGAAACTGGAGAAACCACCTACAGGACCACCTAGCCTGTAACATCAGCCTGACTTGGGGAAACTGGAGAAACCACCTACAGGACCACCTAGCCTGCAACATCAGCCTGATGGGGTGAAACTGGGGAAACCACCTACAGGACCACCTAGCCTGTAACATCAGCCTGACTGGGGGAAACTGGGGAAACCACCTACAGGACCACCTAGCCTGTAACATCAGCCTGACTGGGGGAAACTGGGGAAACCACCTACAGGACCACCTAGCCTGTAACATCAGCCTGACTGGGGGAAACTGGAGAAACCACCTACAGGACCACCTAGCCTGTAACATCAGCCTGACTGGGGGAAACTGGGGAAACCACCTACAGGACCACCTAGCCTGTAACATCAGCCTGACTGGGGGAAACTGGGGAAACCACCTACAGGACCACCTAGCCTGTAACATCAGCCTGATGGGGGGAAACTGGGGAATCCACCAACAGGACCAACTAGCCTGTAACATCAGCCTGATGGGGGGAAACTGGGTAAACCACCTACATGACCAACTAGCCTGTAACATCAGCCTGACTGGGTGAAACTGGGGAAACCACCTACTGGACCAACTAGCCTGTAACATCAGCCTGATGGGGGGAAACAGGGGAAACCACCTACAGGACAAACTAGCCTGTAACATCAGCCTGATGGGGGGCAACTGGGGAAACCACCTACAGGACCACCTAGCCTGTAACATCAGCCTGACTGGGTGAAACTGGAGAAACCACCTACAGGACCACCTAGCCTGTAACATCAGCCTGACTGGGGGAAACTGAAGAAACCACCTACAGGACCACCTAGCCTGTAACATCAGCCTGATGGGGTGAAACTGGGGAAACCACCTACAGGACCACCTAGCCTGTAACATCAGCCTGACTGGGGGAAACTGGGGAAACCACCTACAGGACCACCTAGCCTGTAACATCAGCCTGACTGGGGGAAACTGGAGAAACCACCTACAGGACCACCTAGCCTGTAACATCAGCCTGACTGGGGGAAACTGGGGAAACCACCTACAGGACCACCTAGCCTGTAACATCAGCCTGATGGGGGGAAACTTGAGAAACCACCTACAGGACCACCTAGCCTGTAACATCAGCCTGATGGGGGGAAACTGGACAAACCACCTACAGGACCACCTAACCTGTAACATCAGCCTGACTGGGGGGAAACTGGGGAAACCACCTACAGGACCACCTAGCCTGTAACATCAGCCTGACTGGGGGGAAACTGGGGAAACCACCTACAGGACCACCTAGCCTGTAACATCAGCCTGACTGGGTGAAACTGGAGAAACCACCTACAGGACCACCTAGCCTGTAACATCAGCCTGATGGGGGGAAACCACCTACAGGACCACCTAGCCTGTAACATCAGCCTGACTGGGTGAAACTGGAGAAACCACCTAAAGGACCACCTAGCCTGTAACATCAGCCTGATGGGGGGAAACCACCTACAGGACCACCTAGCCTGTAACATCAGCCTGACTGGGGGAAACTGGGGAAACCACCTACAGGACCACCTAGCCTGTAACATCAGCCTGATGGGGTGAAACTGGGGAAACCACCTACAGGACCATCTAGCCTGTAACATCAGCCTGATGGAGGGAAACTGGAGAAACCACCTACAGGACCACCTAGCCTGTAACATCAGCCTGATGGGGTGAAACTGGGGAAACCACCTACAGGACCACCTAACCTGTAACATCAGCCTGACTGGGGGAAACTGGGGAAACCACCTACAGTACCACCTAGCCTGTAACATCAGCTTGATGGGGGGAAACTGGAGAAACCACCTACAGGACCACCTAGCCTGTAACATCAGCCTGACTGGGGGAAACTGGGGAAACCACCTACAGGACCACCTAGCCTGTAACATCAGCCTGATGGGGTGAAACTGGGGAAACCACCTACAGGACCAACTAGCCTGTAACATCAGCCTGATGGGGGGAAAATGGGGAAACCACCTACAGGACCAACTATCCTGTAACATCAGCCTGACTGGGGGAAACTGGGGAAACCACCTACAGGACCACCTAGCCTGTAACATCAGCCTGACTGGGGGAAACTGGGGAAACCACCTACAGGACCACCAAGCCTGTAACATCAGCCTGACTGGGGGAAACTGGGGAAACCACCTACACGACCAACTAGCCTGTAAAATCAGCTTGACTTGGGGAAACTGGAGAAACCACCTACAGGACCACCTAGCCTGTAACATCAGCCTGATGGGGGGAAACTGGGGAAACCATCTACAGGACAAACTAGCCTGTAACATCAGCCTGATGGGGGGAAACTGGAGAAACCACCTACAGGACCACCAAGCCTGCAACATCAGCCTGATGGGGTGAAACTGGGGAAACCACCTACAGGACCACCTAGCCTGTAACATCAGCCTGACTGGGGGAAACTGGGGAAACCACCTACAGGACCACCTAGCCCGTAACATCAGCCTGACTGGGGGAAACTGGGGAAACCACCTACAGGACCACCTAGCCTGTAACATCAGCCTGACTGGGGGAAACTGGGGAAACCACCTACAGGACCACCTAGCCTGTAACATCAGCCTGACTGGGGGAAACTGGAGAAACCACCTACAGGACCACCTAGCCTGTAACATCAGCCTGATGGGGGGAAACTGGGGAAACCACCTACAGGACCACCTAGCCTGTAACATCAGCCTGACTGGGGGAAACTGGAGAAACCACCTACAGGACCACCTAGCCTGTAACATCAGCCTGATGGGGGGAAACTGGGCAACCACCTACAGGACAAACTAGCCTGTAACATCAGCCTGATGGGGGGGAAACTGGGGAAACCACCTACAGGACCACCAAGCCTGTAACATCAGCCTGACTGGGGGAAACTAGGGAAACCACCTACAGGACCACCTAGCCTGTAACATCAGCCTGACTGGGGGAAACTGGGGAAACCACCTACAGCACCAACTAGCCTGTAACATCAGCCTGACTGGGGGAAACTGGAGAAACCACCTACAGGACCACCTAGCCTGTAACATCAGCCTGATGGGGGGAAACTGGGGAAACCATCTACAGGACAAACTAGCCTGTAACATCAGCCTGATGGGGGGAAACTGGGTAAACCACCTACAGGACCACCTAGCCTGTAACATCAGCCTGACTGGGGGAAACTGGGGAAACCACCTACAGGACCACCTAGCCTGTAACATCAGCCTGACTGGGGGAAACTGGGGAAACCACCTACAGGACCAACTAGCCTGTAACATCAGCCTGACTGGGGGAAACTGGAGAAACCACCTACAGGACCACCTAGCCTGTAACAACAGCCTGATGGGGGGAAACTGGGGAAACCACCTATAGGACAAACTAGCCTGTAACATCAACCTGATGGGGGGAAACTGGGGAAACCACCTACAGGACCACCTAGCCTGTAACATCAGCCTGACTGGGGGAAACTGGGGAAACCACCTACAGGACCACCTAGCCTGTAACATCAGCCTGACTGGGGGAAACTGGGGAAACCACCTACAGGACCACCTAGCCTGTAACATCAGCCTGATGGGGGGAAACTGGAGAAACCACCTACAGGACCACCTAGCCTGTAACATCAGCCTGACTTTGGGAAACTGGAGAAACCACCTACAGGACCACCTAGCCTGCAACATCAGCCTGATGGGGTGAAACTGGGGAAACCACCTACAGGACCACCTAGCCTGTAACATCAGCCTGACTGGGGGAAACTGGGGAAACCACCTACAGGACCACCTAGCCTGTAACATCAGCCTGACTGGGGGAAACTGGGGAAACCACCTACAGGACCACCTAGCCTGTAACATCAGCCTGATGGGGGGAAACTGGGGAATCCACCTACAGGACCAACTAGCCTGTAACATCAGCCTGATGGGGGGAAACTGGGGAAACCACCTACATGACCAACTAGCCTGTAACATCAGCCTGACTGGGTGAAACTGGGGAAACCACCTACTGGACCAACTAGCCTGTAACATCAGCCTGATGGGGGGAAACAGGGGAAACCACCTACAGGACAAACTAGCCTGTAACATCAGCCTGATGGGGGGCAACTGGGGAAACCACCTACAGGACCACCTAGCCTGTAACATCAGCCTGACTGGGTGAAACTGGAGAAACCACCTACAGGACCACCTAGCCTGTAACATCAGCCTGACTGGGTGAAACTGGAGAAACCACCTACAGGACCACCTAGCCTGTAACATCAGCCTGACTGGGGGAAACTGGGGAAACCACCTACAGGACCACCTAGCCTGTAACATCAGCCTGACTGGGGGAAACTGGGGAAACCACCTACAGGACCACCTAGCCTGTAACATCAGCCTGACTGGGGGAAACTGGGGAAACCACCTACAGGACCACCTAGCCTGTAACATCAGCCTGACTTGGGGAAACTGGAGAAACCACCTACAGGACCACCTAGCCTGTAACATCAGCCTGATGGGGTGAAACTGGGGAAACCACCTACAGGACCACCTAGCCTGCAACATCAGCCTGATGGGGTGAAACTGGGGAAACCACCTACAGGACCACCTAGCCTGTAACATCAGCCTGACTGGGGGAAACTGGGGAAACCACCTACAGGACCACCTAGCCTGTAACATCAGCCTGACTGGGGGAAACTGGGGAAACCACCTACAGGACCACCTAGCCTGTAACATCAGCCTGATGGGGGGAAACTGGGGAATCCACCTACAGGACCAACTAGCCTGTAACATCAGCCTGATGGGGGGAAACTGGGGAAACCACCTACATGACCAACTAGCCTGTAACATCAGCCTGACTGGGTGAAACTGGGGAAACCACCTACTGGACCAACTAGCCTGTAACATCAGCCTGATGGGGGGAAACAGGGGAAACCACCTACAGGACAAACTAGCCTGTAACATCAGCCTGATGGGGGGCAACTGGGGAAACCACCTACAGGACCACCTAGCCTGTAACATCAGCCTGACTGGGTGAAACTGGAGAAACCACCTACAGGACCACCTAGCCTGTAACATCAGCCTGACTGGGGGACACTGGAAAAAACACCTACAGGACCACCTAGCCTGTAACATCAGCCTGATGGGGGGAAACTGGAGAAACCACCTACAGGACCACCTAGCCTGTAACATCAGCCTGACTGGGGTGAAACTGGGGAAACCACCTACAGGACCAACTAGCCTGTAACATCAGCCTGACTGGGGGAAACTGGAGAAACCACCTACAGGACCAACTAGCCTGTAACAACAGCCTGATGGGGGGAAACTGGGGAAACCACCTACAGGACCACCTAGCCTGTAACATCAGCCTGATGGGGGGAAACTGGAGAAACCACCTACAGGACCACCTAGCCTGTAACATCAGCCTGACTGGGGGAAACTGGGGAAATGACCATGACCTTTTGACCTTTACAGATACTGCAGGAAACTACCAAATTGCGTACTGAGACATATATGATAGAGATATATGGTACAGTTGAAGTCGGAAGTTTACATACACCTTAGCCAAATACATTTCAACTCAGTTTTTCACAATTCCTGATATTTAATCCTAGTAAAAAAATCCCTGTCTTAGGTCAGTTAGGATCACCACTTTAGTTTAAGAATGTGAAATGTCAGAATAATAGTACAGATAATTATTTATTTCAGTTTTTATTTCTTTCATCACATTCCCAGTGGGTCAGAAGTTTACATAAACTCAATTAGTATTTGGTAGCATTGCCTTTAAATTGTTTAACTTGGGTCAAACGTTTCGGGTAGCCTTCCACAAGCTTCCCACAATAAGTTGGTTGAATTTTGGCCCATTCCTCCTGACAGAGCTGGTGTAACTGAGTCAGGTTTGTAGGCCTCCTTGTTCGCATATGCTTTTTCAGTTCTGCCCACAAATTTTCTATAGGATTGAGGTCAGGGCTTTGTGATGGCCACTCCAAAACCTTGACTTTGTTGTCCTTAAGCCATTTTGCCACAACTTTGGAAGTATGCTTGGGGTCATTGTCCATTTGGAAGACCCATTTGCAACCAAGCTTTAACTTCCTGACTGATGTCTTGAGATGTTGCTTCAATATATCCACATCATTTTCTGTCCTCATGATGCCATCTATTTTGTAAAGTGCACCAGTCCCTCCTGCAGCAAAGCACCCCCACAACATGATGCTGCCACCCCCGTGCTTCACGGTTGGGATGGTGTTCTTCGGCTTGCAAGTGTCATGATGTTGGCCTCTTTGGGTACAGGAAGGACAGTTGACCCCCTCCCCTTTGTACCATCACCCAACCTACCTTCCCCCCAACCCAGGGTTGTAAAAATTCCAAGAGGAGAATCTACTACAACATGTTTCATAGAGAGACAAAGGAAATTCTTCCAACTCATAGAATTGGAGAACCGAGCGACATGTGTGTTCTGGAGAAGATATGGAAGATTGATGAAGACTCCAGCTACGAACTGATCCGCTTGGTACAATTTTGTGATACTCAGAAGAGACAATATAGCCATATTACCATAAAACTGTTTATATAATAGCCTCAGCGATGAGACTGACATCATAATGGTTGTATAAAATGTATTAATAAGGATAAAGCTATTTGTAATACATTGAGATGCTATGTACTGATGTTAATGTGATAGAATTGTATTTCTGTAACCAAGTCTAACTCAGTCATAGGCACGCCCCCAGGGACACATACAGGACCAGGCGTCATTTGACAAGCCTGTTCTATGGGCACTATAAAACACCCCCTGATTTACATTTCTACAGACCAGGCCTACACTCCATTGCGAGTTGGCTCAGTAGGTTTTATCATCCAAGTACTCTACTGAAAGTGAACCATACCACGTGGTTAATTTTTAGACTATCGATATCGACAGAATAAGAACAAGTCTTTGATATTAATTATTAGTCTGCAGCTAAGTAAATTATATCATTGAACGCGAAGACCAACGAAACAACCATTCGATGACGACATTAAATGAATGTCGCTTTGAAAGATCCATTCTAACCGAGAGAGAGACTCTCCATCAGAACTACTCTCCAACAAGAATCAGAACGACACACTGAGCGTAAATATATATTGATTGCAATTGTTCCCGAATGAGTGAGCCTTCAATTGTCAATTGTTAATATTAATGAACTCTGTGTAACTTCTTAGCCGACCGTTTATGACCCATTGTCTAACAGACCAGCCATGCTTGTTAGCCATTAGGGCACATTACTATACCAATCCTTTGTGACGATAATTACTGTTTGTATGTTTTCTGTTAATTACTTAGTGTAGTAAATAAATGATTTTAAGACAATTGATGTATGGATGATTTTAGTAAAGACTGGGTTCGTGCAGATACAACAATTTACGACGTTTGGGAATGAGACTTGACGCGAGGTAAAATACACCATTGAAACTAGAAGATAATCGGCCTATACTATAATAGAATATTATAGTACAGGAAAGTTATAATAGGAAAATTATAGCTTTGTAATCTGAATATTCTCCTTGGTGCCCCGATCTCCTAGGTAATTACAATTAAACGATTAATCAGTTTAGTAGCGTGATAATAATTACAGGGAGCTAATTGATAAACATATCTTCCGTTTAATGGTACCCAAAGACACGACACAAGCATCCCCTTTTTTCCCCCCAAACATAACGATGGTCATTATGGCCAAACAGTTCTATTTTTGCTTCATCAGACCAGAGGACATTTCTCCAAAAAGTAAGATCTCTGTCCCCATGTGCAGTTGCAAACCGTAGTCTGGCTTTTTTATGGCGGTTTTGGAGCAGTGGCTTCTTCCTTGCTGAGCGGCCTTTCAGGTTATGTCGATATAGGACTCGTTTTACTGTGGATATAGATACTTTTGTACCTGTTTCCTCCAGCATCTTCACAAGGTCCTTTGCTGTTGTTCTGGGATTGATTTGCACTTTTCGCACCAAAGTACGTTCATCTCTAGGAGACAGAACGTGTCTCCTTCCTGAGCGGTATGACGGCTGCGTGGTCCCATGGTGTTTATACTTGCGTACTATTGTTTGTACAGATGAACGCGGTACCTTCAGGCGTTGGAAATTGCTCCCAAGGAAGAACCAGACTTGTGGAGGTCTACAATTTTTCTTCTGAGGTCTTGGCTGATTTCTTTTGATTTTCCCATGATGTCAAGCAAAGAGGCACTGAGATTGAAGGTAGGCCTTGAAATACATCCACAGGTACACCTCAAGGGACTCAAATGATGTCAATTAGCCTATCAGAAGCTTCTAAAGCCATGACATCATTTTCTGGAATTTTCCAAGCTGTTTAAAGGCACAGTCAACTTAGTGTATGTAAACTTCTGACCCACTGGAATTGTGATACAGTGAATTATAAGTGAAATAATCTGTCTGTAAACAATTGTTGGTAAAATGACTTGTGTCATGCACAAAGTAGATGTCCTAACCGACTTGCCAAAACTATAGTTTGTTAACAAGACACTTGTGGAGTGGTTGAAAAACGAGTTTTAATGACTCCAACCTAAGTGTATGTAAACTTCCGACTTCAACTGTACCTAGTCTATCACATCAGTTTGAGACACACACACACACACACACACACACACACACACACACACACACACACACACACACACACACACACACACACACACACACACACACACACACACACACACACACACGCTGAACCTTTCAGCTTTCAGAGCCTCCAGTGGAAAAAGGACTGAATAAAACAGTACTATAATCTGAACCA
>NC_042978.1:51114281-51171781 GCF_901001165.1 Salmo trutta | reverse complement strand
CACTGTACCTACCAGATGGTATATTATTAACACTGTACCTACCAGATGCTATATTATTAACACTGTACCTACCAGATGCTATATTATTAACACTGTACCTACCAGATGCTATATTATTAACACTGTACCTACCAGATGCTATATTATTAACACTGTACCTACCAGATGCTATATTATTAACACTGTACCTACCAGATACTATATTAACACTGTACCTACCAGATGCTATATTAACACTGTACCTACCAGATACTATATTATTAACACTGTACCTACCAGATGGTATATTATTAACACTGTACCTACCAGATGGTATATTATTAACACTGTACCTACCAGATTCTATATTAACACTGTACCTACCAGATTCTATATTATTAACACTGTACCTACCAGATGTTATATTATTAACACTGTACCTACCAGATGGTATATTAACACTGTACCGACCAGATGGTATATTAACACTGTACCTACCAGATGCTATATTAACACTGTACCTACCAGATGCTATATTATTAACACCGTACTTACCAGATGCTATATTATTAACACTGTACCTACCAGATGCTATATTATTAACACTGTACCTACCAGATGCTATATTATTAACACTGTACCTACCAGATACTATATTAACACTGTACCTACCAGATGCTATATTAACACTGTACCTACCAGATACTATATTATTAACACTGTACCTACCAGATGGTATATTATTAACACTGTACCTACCAGATGGTATATTAACACTGTACCTACCAGATGCTATATTAACACTGTACCTACCAGATGCTATATTATTAACACTGTACCTACCAGATGCTATATTATTAACACTGTACCTACCAGATGGTATATTATTAACACTGTACCTACCAGATGCTATATTAACACTGTACCTACCAGATGCTATATTAACACTGTACCTACCAGATGGTATATTATTAACACTGTACCTACCAGATGGTATATTATTAACACTGTACCTACCAGATGGTATATTAACACTGTACCTACCAGATGCTATATTAACACTGTACCTACCAGATGCTATATTATTAACACTGTACCTACCAGATGCTATATTAACACTGTACCTACCAGATGGTATATTATTAACACTGTACCTACCAGATGCTATATTATTAACACTGTACCTACCAGATGCTATATTATTAACACTGTACCTACCAGATGCTATATTATTAACACTGTACCTACCAGATGCTATATTATTAACACTGTACCTACCAGATAGTATATTAACACTGTACCTACCAGATGCTATATTAACACTGTACCTACCAGATACTATATTATTAACACTGTACCTACCAGATGGTATATTATTAACACTGTACCTACCAGATGGTATATTATTAACACTGTACCTACCAGATTCTATATTAACACTGTACCTACCAGATGGTATATTATTAACACTGTACCTACCAGATGTTATATTATTAACACTGTACCTACCAGACGGTATATTAACACTGTACCTACCAGATGGTATATTAACACTGTACCTACCAGATGCTATATTAACACTGTACCTACCAGATGCTATATTATTAACACCGTACTTACCAGATGCTATATTATTAACACTGTACCTACCAGATGCTATATTATTAACACTGTACCTACCAGATACTATATTATTAACACTGTACCTACCAGATGCTATATTATTAACACTGTACCTACCAGATGGTATATTATTAACACTGTACCTACCAGATGGTATATTATTAACACTGTACCTACCAGATACTATATTATTAACACTGTACCTACCAGATGGTATATTATTAACACTGTACCTACCAGATGGTATATTAACACTGTACCTACCAGATGCTATATTAACACTGTACCTACCAGATGCTATATTATTAACACTGTACCTACCAGATGCTATATTATTAACACTGTACCTACCAGATGGTATATTATTAACACTGTACCTACCAGATGCTATATTAACACTGTACCTACCAGATGCTATATTAACACTGTACCTACCAGATGGTATATTATTAACACTGTACCTACCAGATGGTATATTATTAACACTGTACCTACCAGATGGTATATTATTAACACTGTACCTACCAGATGCTATATTATCACTGTACCTGCCAGATTCTATATTAACACTGGACCTACCAGATGGTATATTATTAACACTGTACCTACCAGATGGTATATTATTAACACTGTACCTACCAGATGGTATATTATTAACACTGTACCTACCAGATGCTATATTAACACTGTACCTACCAGAAGACGGTTCTGTTCTGACTACAGCTACAGTATAATGGACTAATGGGACGGTTCTGTTCTTACCACAGCTACAGTATAATGGACTAATGGACCGGTTCGGTTCTGACCACAGCTACAATATAATGGACAAATGGACCGGTTCTGTTCTCTGACCACAGCTACAGTATAATGGACTAATGGGACGGTTCTGTTCTGACCACAGTATAATGGACTAATGGGACGGTTCTGTTCTGACCACAGCTACAGTATAATGGACTAATGGACCGGTTCTGTTCTGACCACAGCTACAGTATAATGGACTAATGGACCGGTTCTGTTCTGACCACAGCTACAGTAAAATGGTCTAATGGACCGGTTCTGTTCTGACCACAGCTACAGTATAATGGACTAATGGGACGGTTCTGTTCTGTCCACAGCTACAGTATAATGGACTAATGGGACGGTTCTGTTCTGACCACAGCTACAGTATAAGGGACTAATGGGACGGTTCTGTTCTGACCACAGCTACAGTATAAATGGACTAATGGGATGGTTCTGTTCTGACCACAGCTACAGTATAATGGACTAATGGGACGGTTCTGTTCTCTGACCAGAGCTACTGTGTAAAGGACTAATTGACCGGTTCTGTTCTGACCACAGCTACAGTATAATGGACTAATGGACCGGTTCTGTTCTGACCACAGCTACAGTATAATGGACTAATGGACCGGTTCTGTTCTGACCACAGCTACAGTATAATGGACTAATGGGACGGTTCTGTTCTCTGACCACAGCTACAGTATAATGGACTAATGGACCGGTTCTGTTCTGACCACAGCTACAGTATAATGGACTAATGGACCGGTTCTGTTGTGACCACAGCTACAGTATAATGGACTAATGGGACGGTTCTGTTCTGACCACAGCTACAGTATAATGGACTAATGGACCGGTTCTGTTCTCACCACAGCTACAGTATAATGGACTAATGGACCGGTTCTGTTCTGACCACAGCTACAGTATAATGGACTAATGGGACAGTTCTGTTCTGACCACAGCTACAGTATAATGGACTAATGGGACGGTTTTGTTCTCTGACCACAGCTACAGTATAATGGACTAATGGGACGGTTCTGTTCTCTGACCACAGCTACAGTATAATGGACTAATGGACCGGTTCTGTTCTGACCACAGCTACAGTATAATGGACTAATGGACCGGTTCTGTTGTGACCACAGCTACAGTATAATGGACTAATGGACCGGTTCTGTTCTGACCACAGCTACAGTATATTGGACTAATGGGACAGTTCTGTTCTGACCACAGCTACAGTATAATGGACTAATGGGACGGTTCTGTTCTCTGACCACAGCTACAGTATAATGGACTAATGGACCGGTTCTGTTCTGACCACAGCTACAGTATAATGGACTAATGGACCGGTTCTGTTCTGACCACAGCTACAGTATAAGGACTAATGGACCGGTTCTGTTCTGACCACAGCTACAGTATAATGGACTAATGGACCGGTTCTGTTCTGACCACAGCTACAGTATAATGGACTAATGGACCGGTTCTGTTCTGACCACAGCTACAGTATAATGGACTAATGGGACGGTTCTGTTCTGACCACAGCTACAGTATAATGGACTAATGGACCGGTTCTGTTCTGACCACAGCTACAGTATAATGGACTAATGGGACGGTTCTGTTCTGACCACAGCTACAGTATAATTGACTAATGGACCGGTTCTGTTCTTACCACAGCTACAGTATAATGGACTAATGGACCGGTTCTGTTCTGACCACAGCTACAGTATAATGGACTAATGGACCGGTTCTGTTCTGACCACAGCTACAGTATAATGGACTAATGGACCGGTTCTGTTCTCTGACCACAGCCACCGTATAATGGACTAATCGATCGGTTCTGTTCTCTGACCACAGCTACAGTATAATGGACTAATGGACCGGTTCTGTTCTCTGACCACAGCTACAGTATAATGGACTAATGGACCGGTTCTGTTCTGACCACAGCTACAGTATAATGGACTAATGGACCGGTTCTGTTCTGACCACAGCTACAGTATAATGGACTAATGGACCGGTTCTGTTCTGACCACAGCTACAGTATAATGGACTAATGGACCTGTTCTATTCTGACCAAAGCTACAGTATAATGGACTAATGGACCGGTTCTTTTCTGACCACAGCTACAGTATAATGGACTAATGGGACGGTTCTGTTCTGACCACAGCTACAGTATAATGGACTAATGGACCGGTTCTGTTCTGACCACAGCTACCTGTCACATTAATAAAGTCAGGAAGTGCTATCAGCATCACTCTACAGTATATTACCTGTCACATTACTAAAGACAGGAAGGTCTATCAGCATCAGTATATTACCTGTCATATTAATAAAGACAGGAAGGTCTATCAGCATCAGTATATTACCTGTCATATTAATAAAGACAGGAAGGTCTATCAGCATCAGTATATTACCTGTCACATTAATAAAGACAGGAAGGGCCATCAGCATCACTCTACAGTATATTACCTGTCATATTAATAAGGCCTTCCTTGTTAAGTATTCAACATATTACATCATCTCAGTCACTCAGGTTTACTCAGGGGACTACAGACATCCCATATTGTATTTTCACACATAACGTGACCTTAAGTTCCTCCTTTACGTGAGTGAAATAAGCAGCGACAGCGTTGTTCTGAGAGCCACCAGTCAGCCCATACCTAAACAGGCTAGGGAACGTTGCTCTCTCCTCTCTCTCTCTCACGTTCTCTTTGGGCAATGTCTATATTACAACCCTGTCCATCTGGGCTAGCTGTGGTACTGTAGCCAGGTTCTGCTGGCCCAGTTTAATGAACAGTAACACCCCTGTCCATCTGGGCTAGCTGTGGTACTGTAGCCAGGTTCTGCTGGACCAGTCCATCTGGGCTAGCTGTGGTACTGTAGCCAGGTACTGCTGGACCAGTTTAATGAACAGTACCACTCCTGTCCATCTGGGCTAGCTGTGGTACTGTAGCCAGGTTCTGCTGGCCCAGTTTAATGAACAGTAACACACCTGTCCATCTGGGCTAGCTGTGGTACTGTTAGCCAGGTACTGCTGGCCCAGTTTAATGAACAGTAACACCCCTGTCCATCTGGGCTAGCTGTGGTACTGTAGCCAGGTTCTGCTGGCCCAGTTTAATGAACAGTAACACACCTGTCCATCTGGGCTAGCTGTGGTACTGTTAGCCAGGTTCTGCTGGCCCAGTTTAATGAACAGTAACAACCCTGTCCATCTGGGCTAGCTGTGGTACTGTAGCCAGGTTCTGCTGGCCCAGTTTAATGAACAGTAACAACCCTGTCCATCTGGGCTAGCTGTGGTACTGTAGCCAGGTACTGCTGGCCCAGTTTAATGAACAGTACCACCCCAGTCCATCTGGGCTAGCTGTGGTACTGTAGCCAGGTTCTGCTGGCCCAGTTTAATGAACAGTAACACACCTGTCCATCTGGGCTAGCTGTGGTACTGTTAGCCAGGTTCTGCTGGCCCAGTTTAATGAACAGTAACAACCCTGTCCATCTGGGCTAGCTGTGGTACTGTAGCCAGGTTCTGCTGGCCCAGTTTAATGAACAGTAACAACCCTGTCCATCTGGGCTAGCTGTGGTACTGTAGCCAGGTTCTGCTGGCCAGTCCATCTGGCCTAGCTGTGGTACTGTAGCCAGGTTCTGCTGACCAGTCCATCTGGCCTAGCTGTGGTACTGTAGCCAGGTTCTGCTGGCCAGTCCATCTGGGCTAGCTGTGGTACTGTAGCCAGGTTCTGCTGGCCAGTCCATCTGGGCTAGCTGTGGTACTGTAGCCAGGTTCTGCTGGCCAGTCCATCTGGGCTAGCTGTGGTAATGCCAAATATAAACTGGAGTGGCCTAATTACAGTTTTGACTTAAAGTCAGCCTGAAAATCTATGGCAAGACTTGAAAATGTCTGTCTAGCAGTGATCAACAATAAACTTGAGCTTGAAGAATATTTCAAAAAAAAGAATAATGTGCAAATATTCTACAATCTAGATGTGCAAAGCTCTTAGAGAAGTACCCAGAAAGACTCACAGCTGTCATGGCTGTCAAAGGTGATCCCGACTGTGCATGGATCTCCCTTTGTTGTAACTCTTTCACCATGTTTAGGTAGTGACATAATGTAGTGGTGTGCTAAGGAATTCAGGAAAAGATTTTCAAATATACAATACAAAGTGTGTGAGTCGTATTTATGTCTACCTGGCATGTTGGAAGACGTGTGCTGAAACTTTAGGAAAATAAGGATACACGTTATTGTTTTAAATAAACCCCCACCCAATTTCCAACACTTCTGAAGACAAACACATACAGTGTAAAGACTAGGGTGCCACTTCAGATGCAGACCTCTACATTTTAGGCATTTAGCAGACACTCTTCTCCAGAGCGACTAGTGAATGCATACATTTCATACATATTTTATTTTTTCCCATACTGGTCCCCTGTGGGAATTGAACCCACAACCCTGGCATTGCAAACACCATGCTCTACCAACTGAGCCACACGGGGACCTGTACTTCCTCATCTCTGTTGTTCCTGACTTCCTTTCCTCAAATAACATTTTTGCACTCCATGATGAATAAAGCATTTCAACCCTTTTTAAATGATGCATCCAGCCCTGTGTGTAAAACTAAGCACTTCAGCAGAGATAGATAAAATAGCTGGTATGTTCTCTTAGACTGATTGGTGCTGGGAGGAATTATTTTAGCCTACAGGGAACAGGAGATATATGCATTAGGGCCTATGGTAAAGGGACGGGTGGACGGCTGGGTACAGTCCCATGATGCTGTCAAGCTCTTTAACATTATTTATTCAACATGCTTTTCTATCAGTTAGCCATTGTGCTGTACTATTATTTTTCCCTGTGGCAGAAGGAAAGGGTTTTCTGTGATGACGTAGAAAACTGTGGATAGAGCAGCATCAAGCTGGACTAATACAGTACAGTACAACATCAAGCTGGACTAATACAGTACAGTACAACATCAAGCTGGACTAATAAAGTACAGTACAGCATCAAGCTGGACTAATACAGTATAGTACAGCATCAAGCTGGACTAATACAGTACAGTACAGCATCAAGCTGGACTAATAAAGTACAGTACAGCAGCATCAAGCTGGACTAATAAAGTACAGTAAAGCATCAAGCTGGACTAATAAAGTACAGTACAGCATCAAGCTGGACTAATAAAGTACAGTACAGCAGCATCAAGCTGGACTAATAAAGTACAGTACAACATCAAGCTGGACTAATAAAGTACAGTACAGCATCAAGCTGGACTAATAAAGTACAGTACAGCAGCATCAAGCTGGACTAATACAGTACAGTACAACATCAAGCTGGACTAATAAAGTACAGTACAGCATCAAGCTGGACTAATAAAGTACAGTACAGCATCAAGCTGGACTAATACAGTACAGTACAGCATCAAGCTGGACTAATAAAGTACAGTACAGCATCAAGCTGGACTAATAAAGTACAGTACAGCAGCATCAAGCTGGACTAATACAGTACAGTACAACATCAAGCTGGACTAATAAAGTACAGTACAACATCAAGCTTGACTAATACAGTACAGTACAACAACATCAAGCTGGACTAATAAAGTACAGTACAACAACATCAAGCTGGACTAAAAGTACAGTACAACATCAAGCTGGACTAATAAAGTACAGTACAGCAGAATCAAGCTGGACTAATACAGTAGAGTACAGCATCAAGCTGGACTAATAAAGTACAGTACAGCAACATCAAGCTGGACTAATAAAGTACAGTACAACATCAAGCTGGACTAATAAAGTACAGTACAGCAACATCAAGCTGGACTAATACAGTACAGTACAACATCAAGCTGGACTAATAAAGTACAGTAAAACATCAAGCTGGACTAATAAAGTACAGTACAGCAACATCAAGCTGGACTAATAAAGTACAGTACAGCATCAAGCTGGACTAATACAGTACAGTACAGCATCAAGCTGGACTAATAAAGTACAGTACAACATCAAGCTGGACTAATAAAGTACAGTACAGCATCAAACTGGACTAATACAGTACAGTACAGCATCAAGCTGGACTAATAAAGTACAGTACAGCATCAAGCTGGACTAATAAAGTACAGTACAGCAGCATCAAGCTGGACTAATAAAGTACAGTACAACATCAAGCTGGACTAATAAAGTACAGTACAGCATCAAGCTGGACTAATAAAGTACAGTACAGCAGCATCAAGCTGGACTAATACAGTACAGTACAACATCAAGCTGGACTAATGAAGTACAGTACAACATCAAGCTGGACTAATACAGTACAGTACAACAACATCAAGCTGGACTAATAAAGTACAGTACAACAACATCAAGCTGGACTAAAAGTACAGTACAACATCAAGCTGGACTAATAAAGTACAGTACAACATCATGCTGGACTAATAAAAAACAATACAGCATCAAGCTGGACTAATAAAGAACAGTACAGCATCAAGCTGGACTAATAAAGAACAGTACAACATCATGATGGACTAATAAAGAACAGTACAGCAACAAGCTGGACTAATAAAGAACATTACAGCATCAAGCTGGACTAATAAAGTACAGTACAACATCACACTGGACTAATAAAGTACAGTACAACATCCAGCTGGACTAATAAAGTACAGTACAATATCAAGCTGGACTAAAACAGTACAGTACAGCATCAAGCTGGACTAATAAAGTACAGTACAATATCAAGCTGGACTAATAAAGTACAGTACAGCATCAAGCTGGACTAATAAAGTACAGTACAGCAGCATCAAGCTGGACTAATAAAGTACAGTACAGCAGCAAGCTGGACTAATAAAGAACAGTACAACATCAAGCTGGACTAATAAAGTACAGTACAACATCAAGCTGGACTAATAAAGTACAGTACAGCACAGCATCAAGCTGGACTAATAAAGTACAGTACAGCATCAAGCTGGACTAATAAAGTACAGTACAGCAGAATCAAGCTGGACTAATACAGTAGAGTACAGCATCAAGCTGGACTAATAAAGTACAGTACAGCAACATCAAGCTGGACTAATAAAGTACAGTACAACATCAAGCTGGACTAATAAAGTAGAGTACAGCATCATCAGGCTGGACTAATAAAGTAGAGTACAGCATCAAGCTGGACTAATAAAGTACAGTACAACATCAAGCTGGACTAATAAAGTACAGTACAACATCCAGCTGGACTAATAAAGTACAGTACAGCATCAAGCTGGACAAATAAAGTACAGTACAACATCAAGCTGGACTAATAAAGTACAGTACAACATCCAGCTGGACTAATAAAGTACAGTACAACATCAAGCTGGACTAATAAAGTACAGTACAACATCCAGCTGGACTAATACAGCACAGTACAACATCAAGCTGGACTAATACAGTACAGTACAACATCAAGCTGGACTAATAAAGTACAGTACAGTACAGCATCAAGCTGGACTAATAAAGTACAGCAGCATCAAGCTGGACTAATAAAGTACAGCAGCATCAAGCTGGACTAATAAAGTACAGTACAACATCAAGCTGGACTAATAAAGTACAGTACAGCATCAAGCTGGACTAATAAAGAACAGTACAGCATCAAGCTGGACTAATACAGTAGAGTGCAGCATCAAGCTGGACTAATACAGTAGAGTGCAGCATCCAGCTGGACTAATAAAGTACAGTACAACATCAAGCTGGACTAATAAAGTACAGTACAGCATCAAGCTGGACTAATAAAGTACAGCAGCATCAAGCTGGACTAATAAAGTACAGTACAACATCCAGCTGGACTAATAAAGTACAGTACAACATCCAGCTGGACTAATAAAGTACAGTACAGCATCAAGCTGGACAAATAAAGTACAGTACAACATCAAGCTGCACTAATAAAGTACAGTACAGCAGCATCAAGCTGGACTAATAAAGTACAGTACAGCATCAAGCTGGACTAATAAAGTACAGTACAACATCAAGCTGGACTAATAAAGTACAGTACAACATTCAGCTGGACTAATAAAGTACAGTACAACATCCAGCTGGACTAATAAAGTACAGTACAGCATCAAGCTGGACAAATAAAGTACAGTACAACATCAAGCTGCAGTAATAAAATACAGTACAGCAGCATCAAGCTGGACTAAAAAGTACAGTACAGCATCAAGCTGGACTAATAAAGTACAGTACAACATCAAGCTGGACTAATAAAGTACAGTACAATATCCAGCTGGACTAATAAAGTACATTACAACATCCAGCTGGACTAATAAAGTACAGTACAGCATCAAGCTGGACAAATAAAGTACAGTACAACATCAAGCTGCACTAATAAAGTACAGTACAGCAGCATCAAGCTGGACTAATAAAGTACAGTACAGCATCAAGCTGGACTAATAAAGTACAGTACAACATCAAGCTGGACTAATAAAAAACAGTACAGCATCAAGCTGGACTAATAAAGTACAGTACAACATCAAGCTGGACTAATAAAGAACAGTACAACATCAAGCTGGTCTAATAAAGTAGAGTACAGCATCAAGCTGGACTAATAAAGTACAGTACAGCATCAAGCTGGACTAATAAAGTAGAGCAGCATCAAGCTGGACTAATAAAGTACAGTACAACATCCAGCTGTACTAATAAAGTACAGTACAACATCAAGCTGGACTAATAAAAAACAGTACAGCATCAAGCTGGACTAATAAAGAACAGTACAGCATCAAGCTGGACTAATAAAGTACAGTACAACATCAAGCTGGACTAATAAAGTACAGTACAGCATCAAGCTGGACTAATAAAGTACAGTACAGCAGCATCAAGCTGGACTAATACAGTACAGTACAACATCAAGCTGGACTAATGAAGTACAGTACAATATCAAGCTGGACTAATACAGTACAGTACAACAACATCAAGCTGGACTAATAAAGTACAGTACAACAACATCAAGCTGGACTAAAAGTACAGTACAACATCCAGCTGGACTAATAAAGTACAGTACAACATAAAGCTGGACTAATACAGAACAGTACAACATCAAGCTGGACTAATAAAGTACAGTACAATATCAAGCTGGACTAAAACAGTACAGTACAGCATCAAGCTGGACTAATAAAGTACAGTACAATATCAAGCTGGACTAATAAAGTACAGTACAGCATCAAGCTGGACTAATAAAGTAGAGTACAGCAGCATCAAGCTTGACTAAGAAAGTACAGTACAGCAGCAAGCTGGACTAATAAAGAACAGTACAACATCAAGCTGGACTAATAAAGTACAGTACAACATCAAGCTGGACTAATAAAGTACAGTACAGCACAGCATCAAGCTGGACTAATAAAGTACAGTACAGCATCAAGCTGGACTAATAAAGTACAGTACAGCAGAATCAAGCTGGACTAATACAGTAGAGTACAGCATCAAGCTGGACTAATAAAGTACAGTACAGCAACATCAAGCTGGACTAATAAAGTAGAGTACAGCATCAAGCTGGACTAATAAAGTACAGTACAGCATCATCAAGCTGGACTAATAAAGTACAGCAGCATCAAGCTGGACTAATAAAGTACAGCAGCATCAAGCTGGACTAATAAAGTACAGCAGCATCAAGCTGGACTAATAAAGTACAGCAGCATCAAGCTGGACTAATAAAGTACAGCAGCATCAAGCTGGACTAATAAAGTACAGCAGCATCAAGCTGGACTAATAAAATACAGTACAACATCAAGCTGGACTAATAAAGTACAGTACAGCATCAAGCTGGACTACTAAAGAACAGTACAGCATCAAGCTGGACTAATACAGTAGAGTGCAGCATCCAGCTGGACTAATAAAGTACAGTACAGTAACATCAAGCTGGACTAATAAAGTACAGTACAACATCATGCTGGACTAATAAAGAACAGTACAGCATCAAGCTTGACTAATAAAGAACAGTACAACATCATGCTGGACTAATAAAGAACAGTACAGCATCAAGCTGGACTAATAAAGTACAGTACAACATCCAGCTGGACTAATAAAGAACAGTACAGCATCAAGCTGGACTAATACAGTAGAGTGCAGCATCCAGCTGGACTAATAAAGTACAGTACAGTAACATCAAGCTGGACTAATAAAGTACAGTACAACATCATGCTGGACTAATAAAGAACAGTACAGCATCAAGCTGGACTAATAAAGAACAGTACAACATCATGCTGGACTAATAAAGAACAGTACAGCATCAAGCTGGACTAATAAAGTACAGTACAACATCATGCTGGACTAATAAAGAACAGTACAGCATCAAGCTGGACTAATAAAGTACAGTACAGCATCAAGCTGCACTAATAAAGTACAGTACAGCAGCATCAAGCTGGACTAATAAAGTAGAGTACAGCATCAAGCTGGACTAATAAAGTACAGTACAACATCAAGCTGGACTAATAAAGTACAGTACAACATCAAGCTGGACTAATAAAGAACAGTACAGCATCAAGCTGGACTAATAAAGTACAGTACAACATCCAGCTGGACTAATAAAGTACAGTACAACATCAAGCTGGACTAATAAAGTAGAGTACAGCATCAAGCTGGACTAATAAAGTACAGTACAGTACAGCGTCAAGCTGGACTAATAAAGTACAGCAGCATCGAGCTGGACTAATAAAGTACAGTACAGTACAGCATCAAGCTGGACTAATAAAGTACAGCAGCATCAAGCTGGACTAATAAAGTACAGCAGCATCAAGCTGGACTAATAAAGGACAGTACAACATCAAGCTGGACTAATAAAGTACAGTACAGCATCAAGCTGGACTAATAAAGTACAGTACAGCAGCAAGCTGGACTAATACAGTAGAGTGCAGCATCAAGCTGGACTAATACAGTAGAGTGCAGCATCCAGCTGGACTAATAAAGTACAGTACAACATCAAGCTGGACTAATAAAGTACAGTACAGCATCAAGCTGGACTAATAAAGAACAGTACAGTATCAAGCTGGACTAATACAGTAGAGTGCAGCATCAAGCTGGACTAATACAGTAGAGTGCAGCATCCAGCTGGACTAATAAAGTACAGTACAACATCAAGCTGCACTAATAAAGTACAGTACAGCAGCATCAAGCTGGACTAATAAAGTACAGTACAGCATCAAGCTGGACTAATAAAGTACAGTACAACATCAAGCTGGACTAATAAAGTACAGTACAATATCCAGCTGGACTAATAAAGTACAGTACAACATCCAGCTGGACTAATAAAGTACAGTACAGCATCAAGCTGGACAAATAAAGTACAGTACAACATCAAGCTGCACTAATAAAGTACAGTACAGCAGCATCAAGCTGGACTAATAAAGTACAGTACAGCATCAAGCTGGACTAATAAAGTACAGTACAACATCAAGCTGGACTAATAAAGAACAGTACAGCATCAAGCTGGACTAATAAAGTACAGTACAACATCAAGCTGGACTAATAAAGAACAGTACAGCAGAATCAAGCTGGACTAATACAGTAGAGTACAGCATCAAGCTGGACTAATAAAGTACAGTACAACATCAAGCTGGTCTAATAAAGTAGAGTACAGCATCAAGCTGGACTAATAAAGTACAGCAACATCAAGCTGGACTAATAAAGTACAGTACAGTACAGCATCAAGCTGGACTAATAAAGTACAGCAGCATCAAGCTGGACTAATAAAGTACAGCAGCATCAAGCTGGACTAATAAAGGACAGTACAACATCAAGCTGGACTAATAAAGTACAGTACAGCATCAAGCTGGACTAATAAAGAACAGTACAGCATCAAGCTGGACTAATACAGTAGAGTGCAGCATCAAGCTGGACTAATACAGTAGAGTGCAGCATCCAGCTGGACTAATAAAGTACCGTACAGCAACATCAAGCTGGACTAATAAAGTACAGTACAACATCATGCTGGACTAATAAAGAACAGTACAGTATCAAGCTGGACTAATAAAGAACAGTACAGCATCAAGCTGGACTAATAAAGTACAGTACAACATCCAGCTGGACTAATAAAGAACAGTACAACATCCAGCTGGACTAATAAAGTACAGTACAGCATCAAGCTGGACTAATAAAGTACAGTACAACATCAAGCTGCACTAATAAAGTACAGTACAGCAGCATCAAGCTGGACTAATAAAGTACAGTACAGCATCAAGCTGGACTAATAAAGTACAGTACAACATCAAGCTGGACTAATAAAGAACAGTACAGCATCAAGCTGGACTAATAAAGTACAGTACAACATCAAGCTGGACTAATAAAGAACAGTACAGCATCAAGCTGGACTAATAAAGTACAGTACAACATCAAGCTGGACTAATAAAGTACAGTACAACATCAAGCTGGACTAATAAAGTAGAGTACAGCTGGTACAGCAGATGTAACTTTGATTCCCTAGGCTGGTACAGCAGATGTAACTTTGATTCCCTAGGCTGGTGGAGCAGATGTAACTTTGATTCACTAGGCTGGTACAGCAGATATAACTTTGATTCCCTAGGCTGGTAGAGCAGATGTAACTTTGATTCCCTAGGCTGGTAGAGCAGATGTAACTTTGATTCCCTAGGCTGGTAGAGCAGATGTAACTTTGATTCCCTAGGCTGGTACAGCTACAGTAGTTCCAGCTAGCTGAATATCTGAAACAACCAACGAGGACCATATTTCATCAGGCTGGGCTACTGCTGCAATGTGCTGTCAGACGCAAAAAAAAAATATTTAAAAAAAATAACTTCGAAAATAGTCCGGCAGTCTATTCCCTCAGGTATAGCTAAAGTTAGAGATATGCACTTCTTCTTGCAAAAGTCCTAGAATAAAGATCCTACAAGACAGAACAATCATATACAAAATGCACCAGAGCTTTAGAATAGGCCCTGTACCAGAAAAAATGTTTTTTTGTGGAAAAAATATGTGTTGAGAGCTATGGAGGTAGGTATAAATAGGGTGAATACAAACTGGATTAAGACCCCGGACTGTGCTCTCAGTATGGATGGTTCAGTTTGGCCATGTATTGTTCAGACAGAAGGAGTATTCTCCACATGCTCCCAGCTCTGTGTCACTGTGATAGACCAGACAAGTCTGGGCAGTTTCCCCATACAAATCAACCTGACTGCCATGAATCAGCCAGACCAACCCAGTAGCTCTATCCAGATGTCTAATCCAGATTAAATATAACCTAGGAGTTTATTTCTCCCCAGTCTGACAAGCAATTAGTTCATTCTCCAAAAAAGTAATGCATCGTCTCTAATTGTGATTTGATTTGGTTCTACTGACAGAGAGAAGTCTTATGGCAGCCAATTTACTGTTATATAGAACAAGACAGACGCACGGAGAGAACGACAGACATACTCTGGGAAACCCCTCACCTGACAGAACTGCGAAGATAGTTTCAATTTAGGGCTCAGTTTGAATGGCCTGCCAAACAGCACCTTGCTAACATGCAGGTTGAAAGTATGTTAACAGAACGTTACATAATTCTCACCTCGATACTCATAACTTCACCCTGTGATGTTCAGAGAGACTAGGAAGATCAAAATCAAATCAAATGTATTTATATAGCCCTTCTTACATCAGCTAATATCTCAAAGTGCTGTACAGAAACCCAGCCTAAAACCCCCAAACAGCAAGCCATGTAGGTGTAGAAGCACGGTGGCTAGGAAAAACTCCCTAGAAAGGCCAAAACCTAGGAAGAAACCTAGAGAGGAACCAGGCTATGAGGGGTGGGCCAGTCCTCTTCTGGCTGTGCCGGGTGGAGATTAGAAACCTAGAGAGGAACCAGGCTATGAGGGGTGGGCCAGTCCTCTTCTGGCTGTGCCGGGTGGAGATTATAACAGCACATGGCCTAGATATTCAAATGTTCATAATGACCAGCATGGTCAAATAATAATAATCATAGTAGTTGTCGAGGGTGCAACAAGTCAGTAACACAAGAGTAAGTGTCAGTTGGCTTTTCATAGCTGATCATTGAGAGTATCTCTACCGCTCCTGCTGTCTCTAGAGAGTTGAAAACAGCAGGTCTGGGACAGGTAGCACGTCCGGTAAACAGGTCAGGGTTCCAGCAGGTCTGGGACAGCAGGTCTGGGACAGGTAGCACGTCCGGTAAACAGGTCAGGGTTCCAGCAGATCTGGGACAACAAGATACTGTCTGTTTTCACGTATTAATCCAATATGTATGCATATTATGTTCCTATAAAGTATATTGAGTAGGTGGGTGGATATAAACAGCACCGTGGGGAATGACAAAAGCGATCCGAGAACTCAGACAGTCACAGTTGGCTAGGAGTTTTTCACAGTTATACATAGTGAGCGGATAAGTGACACAGGAGCCAGTAGCTGTCACCACACAACACTACAGTACCTCAGGCCAAGAATATTACCAATCCTGGCCTGTCTACATTTTTTTTCTTTCCCCAAGTATTGGAGGTGATCCAACAGGAATAGATTAGGGGGGAAGGAAGTTAGAGAGGGAAATCACTCACACTGAGAGGAGAGAAAGTAAAGAGCTTCAAACGTTTTCCCCAACTATAGGAAAAAGCACAGAGCACAAAGAAATCAGGTGTCCGTAAAATGTATATAAGCTGGAAGTAGAAGTGTTGTTGTCCATTAGTTTCCTCCAATTAGTGGACGGGTTGGCAGAGTTACGGAAAAAATAATAAAGAAGGAATACATTTAAAATAATATATATGGGGGATTGGAGATGACACAGACAATTATAATTAATGGAAGTCACAATCTACCTGCAGTATTACAGCTGATCCCCCCCCCCCCACTGTCACACCCTGATCTGTTTCACCTGTCTTGTGCTTGTGCAGGTTGAGAGCTTCAAGTTCCTTGGTGTCCACATCACCAACAAACTAACGTGGTCCAAACACACCAAGACAGTCGTGAAGAGGGCACGACAAAACCTTTTTCCCCCTAAGGAGACTGAAAAGATTTGGCATGGGCCCTCAGATTCTCAAAAAAGATATACAGCTGCACCATCGAGAGCATCCTGACCGGTTTCATCACTGCCTGGTAAGGCAACTGCTCAGCCTCCGACCGCAAGGCACTACAGAGGGTAGTGCGTACGGCCCAGTACATTACTGCGGCCAAGCTTCCTGCCATCCAGGACCTCTATACCAGGCGGTGTCAGAGGAAGGTCGTAAAAATTGTCAAAGACTCCAGCCACCCCAGTCATAGACTGTTCTCTCTGCTACCGCACGGTAAGCGGTACCGGAGCGCTAAGGTCTAGGTCCAAGAGGCTTCTAAACAGCTTCTACCCCCAAGCCATAAGACTCTTGAACATCTAGTCAAATGGCTACCCAGTAAATTTGCAATCCTCCCCACTTTTTACACCACTGCTACTCTCTGTTGTCATCTATGCATAGTCACTTTAATAAGTCTACCTACATGTACATACTACCTCAAATAACCGGTGCCCCCACACATTGACTCTGTACCGGTACCCCCTGTATATAGCCTCCACATTGACTCTGTACCGGTACCCCCTGTATATAGCCTCCACATTGACTCTGTACCGGTACCCCCTGTATATAGCCTCCACATTGACTCTGTACCGGTACCCCCTGTATATAGTCTCCACATTGACTCTGTACCGGTACCCCCTGTATAAAGTCTCCACATTGACTCTGTACCGGTACCCCCTGTATATAGCCTCCACATTGACTCTGTACCGGTACCCCCTGTATATAGCCTCCACATTGACTCTGTACCGGTACCCCTGTATATAGCCTCCACATTGACTCTGTACCGGTACCCCCTGTATATAGTCTCCACATTGACTCTGTACCGGTACCCCCTGTATATAGCCTCCACATTGACTCTGTACCGGTACCCCCTATATATAGCCTCCACATTGACTCTGTACCGGTACCCCCTGTATATAGCCTCCACATTGACTCTGTACCGGTACCCCCTGTATATAGCCTCCACATTGACTCTGTACCGGTACCCCCTGTATATAGCCTCCACATTGACTCTGTACCGGTACCTCCTGTATATAGCCTCCACATTGACTCTGTACCGGTACCCCCTGTATATAGCATCCACATTGACTCTGTACCGGTACCCCCTGTATATAGCCTCCACATTGACTCTGTACCGGTACCCCCTGTATATAGCCTCCACATTGACTCTGTACCGGTACCCCCCTGTATCTAGCCTCCACATTGACTCTGTACCGGTACCCCCTGTATATAGCCTCCACATTGACTCTGTACCGGTACCCCCTGTATATAGCCTCCACATTGACTCTGTACTGGTACCCCCTGTATATAGCCTCCACATTGACTCTGTACCGGTACCCCTGTATATAGCCTCCACATTGACTCTGTACCGGTACCCCCTGTATATAGCCTCCACATTGACTCTCTACCGGTACCCCATGTATATAGCCTCCACATTGACTCTGTACCGGTACCCCCTGTATATAGCCTCCACATTGACTCTGTACCGGTACCCCCTGTATATAGCCTCCACATTGACTCTGTACTGGTACCCCCTGTATATAGCCTCCACATTGACTCTGTACCGGTACCCCTGTATATAGCCTCCACATTGACTCTGTACCGGTACCCCCTGTATATAGCCTCCACATTGACTCTGTACCGGTACCCCCTGTATATAGCCTCCACATTGACTCTGTACCGGTACCCCCTGTATATAGCCTCCACATTGACTCTGTACTGGTACCCCCTGTATATAGCCTCCACATTGACTCTGTACCGGTACCCCTGTATATAGCCTCCACATTGACTCTGTACCGGTACCCCCTGTATATAGCCTCCACATTGACTCTCTACCGGTACCCCATGTATATAGCCTCCACATTGACTCTGTACCGGTACCCCCTGTATATAGCCTCCACATTGACTCTGTACCGGTACCCCCTGTATATAGCCTCCACATTGACTCTGTACCGGTACCCCCTGTATATAGCCTCCACATTGACTCTGTACCGGTACCCCCTGTATATAGCCTCCACATTGACTCTGTACCGGTACCCCTGTATATAGCCTCCACATTGACTCTGTACCGGTACCCCCTGTATATAGCCTCCACATTGACTCTGTACCGGTACCCCCTGTATATAGCCTCCACATTGACTCTGTACCGGTACCCCCTGTATATAGCCTCCACATTGACTCTGTACCGGTACCCCCTGTATATAGCCTCCACATTGACTCTGTACCGGTACCCCTGTATATAGCCTCACATGACTCTGTACCGGTACCCCCTGTATATAGCCTCCACATTGACTCTGTACCGGTACCCCCTGTATATAGCCTCCACATTGACTCTGTACCGGTACCCCCTGTATATAGCCTCCACATTGACTCTGTACCGGTACCCCCTGTATATAGCCTCCACATTGACTCTGTACCGGTACCCCCTGTATATAGCCTCCACATTGTTATTTAACTGCTGCTCTTTAATTACTTGTTACTTTTATCTCTTATTCTTATCCATATTTTTTTTTGTAACTGCATTGTTGGTTAGGTTAAGTAAGCATTTCACTGTAAGGTCTACACCTGTGGTATTCGGCGCATGTGACTAATAACATTTGATTTGATTTGACTCCCCCCCCCCACCAGGTGTCTCCTATTTTACCCATTATAACCTGTATTATTATATTATTATATACATTATAGTATTATAAGTGTATTATACCTGAGTTTTCTGTCTGTTTTTTTTTTCCAGTTCGTCTTGTTTTGTCAGGTCTTATCAGGTTTTTCCAGTTCTTGTTTTGTATTTCTTGTTTTCCAGTCTTCCCTGTTCTGAATTTTCTGCCTGTCCTGACATTGAGACAGCCTGCCGTTCTGTCACTGATTGACTCTGCCTTGAATTAGGAACTTCTGCCTGCCCTCGACCTGCCCAACGCCTGTCCCTTTGCTTATAATAAATATTCTGAGAACCGAACTATCCGCCTCATGTGACTGCATTTGTGTCATATCCTGAGTCATGATACCCAGCAACAAACACAATATTAAAGATGATCTACCCCCTAACAAACAAAAACAATATTACAGCATCTCTACACCCTAACAAACACAATATTAAAGATGATCTACCCCCTAACAAACACAATATTAAAGATGATCTACCCCCTAACAAACACAATATTAAAGATAATCTACCCCCTAACAAACAAACACAATATTGAAGATGATCTACCCCCTAACAAACACAATATTGAAGATGATCTACCCCCTAACAAACACAATATTAAAGATAATCTACACCCTAACAAACACAATATTAAAGATGATCTACCCCCTAACAAACACAATATTAAAGATGATCTACCCCCTAACAAAAACAATATTAAAGATGATCTACCCCCTAACAAACACAATATTGAAAATGATCTACCCCTAGCAAAAAAATATTCAGAAGGGTTGTATCCCAAATGGCACCCTATTCCCTACATCAGCAATATAACATCTCCAAACCTGTTCCTGGAGAGCTACCTTCCTACAGGATTTTGCTACACCCCTTTGCAACTAACCCAATTCAGCTCATCTAGGAGTGCCAGTTTTCCGGATGGAGATGGAATCTCGGCTTACCAGTGTTGTAACGATGCATCTCTTCTACAACGGACGAATATATTTCAACATAAGGTTTCCCACTCAGACTGAATGTTGGCTAAATGCGTGGTTCAGGCTAGGATAGAATCGAAAGAAAGGCAACTCTACTCTCAGATTTTACATTTTAGTCATTTTAGCAGACGCTCTTATCCAGAGGGACTTACAGTAGGAAATGCATATATTATTTTTGTACGGCCTGATTAGGAAGGAGGACTAGGTACGGCCTGACTAGGAAGGAGGACTAGGTACGGCCTGACTAGGAAGGAGGACTAGGTACGGCCTGACTATTTATTTTTGTTATTTTTTGTACTGGTGGGAATCAAACCCACAACCCTGGCGTTGCAAACACCATGCTCTATCAACTGAGCCACACGGGACTATGAGCTTTATGGATGAGCAATAGGCTAGATGCAATAGATGGTAGAAAACAGTATATACATATGAGATGAGTAATGCAAGATATGTAAACATGATTAAAGTGGCATTATTTAAAATGACTAATGATCCATATATTAAAGTGACTAGTGATTTCAAGTCAGTATGTAGGCAGCAGCCTCTCTGTGTTAGTGATGGCTGTTGGCCTTGAGATAGAAGCAGTTTTTTTTCAGTCTCTCGGTCCCAGCTTTGATGCACTTGTACTGACCTCGCCTTCTGGATGAACAGGCAGTGGCTCGGGTGGTTGTTGTCCTTGATGATATTTTTGGCCTTCCTGTGACATCGGGTGCTGTAGGTGTTCTGGAGGGCAGGTAGTTTGCCCCCGGTGATGCGTTGTGCAGATCGCAGCACCCTCTGGAGAGCCTTGCGGATGTGGGCGGTGCAGTTGCCGTACCAGGCAGTGATGAAGCAAGATAGGATGCTCTCAATTGCACATCTGTAAAAGTTTGTGAGGGTTTTAGGTGACAAGCCAAATTGCTTCAGCCTCCTGAGGTTGAAGAGGCGTTATAGCGCCTTCTTCACCACACTGTCTGTGTGGGTGGACCATTTCAGTTTGTCAGTGATGTGTACACTGTACACCAAGGAACTTGACACTTTTCACCTTCTCCACTGCTTTCCCGTCGGTGTAGATGGGGGGGTGCTCTCTTTGCTGTTTCCTCTAGTCCACGATCATCTGCTTTGTTTTGTTGACGTTAAATGAGAGGTTGTTTTCCTGACACCACAATCCGAGTGCCCTCACCTCCTCGTTGTTGTTGGTAATCAAGCCCACTACGGTTGCTTCGTCTCAAACTTAATGATTGAGTTGGAGGCGTGCATGACCACACAGTCATGGGTGAACAGGGAGTACAGGAGGGGGCTGAGCACGCACCCTTGTGGGGCCCCAGTGCTGGGGATCAGCAAAGTGGAGATGTTGTTTCCTACCTTCACCACCTGGGGGCTGCCGTCAGGAAGTCCAGGACAGAAATACACAAGGCGGGATTGAGACCCAGGGCCTCAAGCTTAATGATGAGCTTGGAGGATAAAATGGTGTTGAATGCTGAGCTGTAGTCAATGAACAGTGTTCTTACATAGGTATTCCTCTTGTCCAGATGGGATAGGGTAGTGTGCAGTGTGATCGTGATTGCATCGTCTGTGGACCTATTGGGGCGGTATGCAAATTGAAGTGGGTCTAGGGTGGCAGGTAAAGTGGAGGTGATACGATCCTTGACTAGTCTCTCAAAGCACATCATGATGACAGACGTAAGTGCTACGGGGCGATTGTCATTTAGTTCAGTTATCTTTGCCATCTTGGGTACAGGAACAATCATGGCCATCTTGAGGCATGTGGGGACAGCAGACTGGGATAGGGAGAGATTGAATATGTCCATAAACACACCAGCCAGCTGGTCTGCCAGTCATCTTTACATGGTTAAATGCGGTGATTCAAGCTTTCAGTGTTGCGCAAATGCCGCAATCTATCCACAGTTTCTGGTTAGGGTAGGTTTTAATAGTCACAGTGGGTACAACATCTCCTATACACTTCCTGATAAACTCAATCACCGAATCAGCGTGTAAATCTCTGAGGCTGCCCGGGAACATTTCCCAGTCCGCGTGATCAAAACAATTTTGAAGCATGGATTCCGATTGGTCAGACCAGCGTTGAATAGTTGTTGTCACGGCTACATCCTGTTTGGATTTCTGCCTATAGGACAGGAGGAGCAAAATGGAGTCATGAATTTAGAGTAGCAGGGATCCAGTGTATTGTTTGAGAGCTACAATCAATATGCTGATTTAATTTAGGTAGCCTTGTTCTCAAATTTGCTTTGTTAAAATCCCCAGCTACAATTAATGCAGCCTCAGGATATATAGTTTCCAGTTTGCATAGAGTCCAGTGAAGTTCCTTGAGGGCCGTCGTGGTATCGGCTTGAGGGGGGGAAATACACGGCTGTGACAATAACCGATGAGAATTCTCTTGGGAGATAATATGGTCGGAAATTGATTGTAAGGAATTCTAGGTCAGGTGAACAAAAGGACTTGAGTTCCTGTATGTTGTTATGATTACACAATGAGTCGTTAATCATGAAGCATACACCCCTGCCCTTCTTCTTCCCAGAGAGATGTTTATTTCTGTCGGCTCGACGCATAAAGAATCCCGCTGGCTGTACCGACTCCTACAACATATCCCGAAAGAGCCATGTTTCCGTGAAACAGAGTATGTTACAATCCCTGATGTCTATCTGGAAAGCAACCCTTTGCCCTAATTTCGTATGTCTTGTTATCTAGAGACTGGACATTGGCGATTAATATACTCTGGAAGCAGAGTATATTAATATACTCTGCACGCCTCCGGAGTCTGACCAGGAGGAAGCTCCGTCTACCTCTTCTGCGGCGACGTTGTTTTGGGTCAGCATGTGGATGGTGGTCCAAACAAAGGATCCGCTTCGAGGAAAGTCGTATTCCTGGTCGTAAAGTTGGTAAGTTGACGCTTGCTCTTATATCCAATAGTTCTTCCCGGCTGTATGTAATAACACTTAAGATTTGCTGGGCTAACAATGTATGAAATAATACATTAAAAAAAATAAAAATACTGCATAGTTTCCTAAGGACTAGAAGCGAGGCGACCCTCTCTGTCGGCGCGCCATCTTTGACCTCACAGATTTGGCACATCATTGTGCCCATATTAGGCTACACATCATGAAATATACTGAGACAAATTACAGACAGTAGCAAAATAGAACTAAATTGATTGAACATGAAATGTATTTCAATATGATTGAAATAGGTCTATAGACTACTATATATATATATTTAATGCAATCATCTCAGTTTTCATTTAAAACATCTTTTTACATGTCATTTGTTTGTATCAATTGGAAGACAAATTTGAATTTCTTTTGTAGTCAACCTTGTTCTGAACTGATCGGCGGTCGCAGAGGCTGAAAACCCACGTATGTCACAGGGGATCTTCTGTGTATTTGTAACAGTCTTCGTCGTCTGATAATGAGAAATCATCGTCAGAGAAAGTGGACCAATATGCAGCAGGGTTATGTGTACTCATCTTCTTTTTATTATGGGCAAGAAGGAGAACCAAAATAAACAAGTACACAAAGAAAACACAACGACTATTCACAGGCTGGTAAGGCACAAGGCTATACACAGAACAATCTCCCACAAAGTACTCAACAAACACACACCTATATCTAGGACTCTCAATCAGAGGCAACTAGAAAACACCTGCCTCCAATTGAGAGTCCGACCCCAATTAACAAAACATAGAAATACAAAAGACTAGACAGAACATAGAAATATACTAACATATAACAGTGCCCAAAAACCCCCGGAATACATAAATCAAATACCCTACTAAACAAACCACCACCCCGAACCACATAAAACAAATACCCTCTGCCACGTCCTGACCAAACTACAATAACAAATAACCCCTATTACTGGTCAGGACGTGACAGTATTAAGTGACACTGAAGGGCAAAAATAATCTAATGACAAATTTAGCTGTTCTACAAGTGGTCTGATGCAGGCGTTAGATTAGGAGTGTTTTCAAGTGCAACATTAATAACGATGGGTTTGGGAAACAGCTCAAAGATGTAACGATGCTTCTACGAAGGTTCTAACTAAGAACTTAGCCTTAAGATGTTTTTGTAGAAACCGGGCACTGCTAAATTATTAGAATCAGGTGTGCTAGATTAGGTTTGGAGTGAAAACCTACAGGAAGGTGTCTCTCCAGGAACAGGGATGGAGTTAAAACCTTACAGGACAGTAGCTCTCCGGGAACAGGGTTGGAGTGAAACCTTACAGGACAGTAGCTCTCCGGTAACAGGGTTGGAGTGAAAACCGTACAGGAGGGTATCTCTCCAGGAACAGGGTTGGAGTGAAAACCTTACAGGACAGTAGCTCTCCAGGAACAGGGTTGGAGTGAAAACCTTACAGGAGGGTTTCTCTCCAGGAACAGGGTTGGAGTGAAAACCTTACAGGACAGTAGCTCTCCAGGAACAGGGTTGGAGTGAAAACCTTACAGGACAGTAGCTCTCCAGGAACAGGGTTGGAGTGAAAACCTTACAGGAGGGTCTCTCTCCAGGAACAGGGTTGGAGTGAAAACCTTACAGGACAGTATCTCTCCAGGAACAGGGTTGGAGTGAAAACCTTACAGGAGGGTCTCTCTCCAGGAACAGGGTTGGAGTGAAAACCTTACAGGATAGCAGCTCTCCAGGAACAGGGTTGGAGTGAAAACCTTACAGGATAGCAGCTCTCCAGGAACAGGGTTGGAGTGAAAACCTTACAGGAGGGTCTCTCTCCAGGAACAGGGTTGGAGTGAAAACCTTACAGGAGGGTCTCTCTCCAGGAACAGGGTTGGAGTGAAAACCTTACAGGACAGTAGCTCTCCAGGAACAGGGTTGGAGTGAAAACCTTACAGGAGGGTCTCTCTCCAGGAACAGGGTTGGAGTGAAAACCTTACAGGAGGGTCTCTCTCCAGGAACAGGGTTGGAGTGAAAACCTTACAGGAGGGTCTCTCTCCAGGAACAGGGTTGGAGTGAAAACCTTACAGGAGGGTCTCTCTCCAGGAACAGGGTTGGAGTGAAAACCTTACAGGACAGTAGCTCTCCAGGAACAGGGTTGGAGTGAAAACCTTACAGGAGGGTCTCTCTCCAGGAACAGGGTTGGAGTGAAAACCTTACAGGAGGGTATCTCTCCAGGAACAGGGTTGGAGGATTGCCAGGGATGCCTCACGATACAATATGTATTGCGATTTTATTGCGATTTGATATTCCGAACACATATTGCTCACTATATGTCTGCTGTAGACAGACAAGAGAGAGTCATGAGAAAAGTGCTGAAAACATGGTGGCCCACTATATGAAAAGAAGATGGACAACAAACTATAGGATAAAACATTTCTGATTTTTGGCGCAGGTACAGCCGACTAGCGTTAGCTAACGCTACCTAAAGTAGCAAAAAAATAAATAAAAAAAGATCAATATAATATCATCCCAAAATAATATTGCGACATATAACTGTAGCAATTTTTTTTCACCCCATCACTACCCACATAGTGCATTACTTTTGGCCCGGAACCTTATTATGGGCCCTGGTCAAAAGGAGTTCACTACATACTGAATAGGATAACATTTGGAAATCCTATCAACAGCCTTCAGGTTTATAGGATTATACCTCAGGATAAACAACTGCTGTGTGAGCACAGATAGGACAGGGGATACATGGGATACATGTTGGGGGGGTGGGGGGTGGGGGGCGGGGGGGGGGAGGGGGGGGAGTGCACTATGTGGTAGTGATGGGGTGAAAAAAATTGCTACAGTTATATATCGCAATATTATTTTGGGATGATATTATATTGATATTTATTTAAATATGTTTTGCTACTTTAGGTAGCGTTAGCTAACGCTAGTCGGCTGTACCTGCGCCAAAACTCAGAAATGTTTTATCCTATAGTTTGTTCTCCATCTTCTTTTCATATAGTGAGCCACCATGTTTTCAGCACTTTTCTCATGACTCTCCACATGTTGGGCGGGAGGGGAATCAGTGGGGGTTACAATCTTGTTCCAACTTTTCTTGTTGGACAGGGAGGGTGGTAACCGTGACGAAGTAGACAATGAGTTTATGATGGCTCTGTGTCCGTATCCAATCACATCCTATGAAAATGTCACGTAACGCACACTGTCAAACAGAACTAGAACTAGAGGGAATATATAATGAAATGTTGAAGCAACAACCAGGATGCCAGAGATGCTAAAGAGATGAGCTGACCGTGGTGCTGCAGCCTGTGGTGTCCTGTCCTTCATGGTCCACTTCAGGTCCTGATGCTGACTCTGTAGTATTATACTGTAATACTGTAACCTTATACTGTAATACTGTAACATTATACTGTAATACTGTAGCATTATACGGTAGCATTATACTGTAATACTGTAACCGTATACTGTAATACTGTAACCTTATACTGTAATACTGTAACATTATACTGTAATACTGTGACCTTATACTGTAATACTGTAACATTATACTGTAATACTGTAACCTTATACGGTAGCATTACACTGTAATACTGTGACCTTATACTGTAATACTGTAGCATTACACTGTAATACTGTAACCTGATACAGTAGCATTATACTGTAATACTGTAACCTTATACTGTACTACTGTAACCTTATACGGTAGCATTACACTGTAATACTGTGACCTTATACTGTAATACTGTAACCGTATACTGTAATACTGTAATACTGTAGCATTATACTGTAATACTGTAACGTTATACTGTAATACTGTAACCTTATATTGTAATACTGTAACCTTATACTGTAATACTGTAACCGTATACTGTAATACTGTAATGTTATACTGTAATACTGTAACCTTATACTGTAATACTGTAACCTTATACGGTAGCATTACACTGTAATACTGTAACCGTATACTGTAATACTGTAACCTTATACTGTAATACTGTAACCGTATACTGTAATACTGTAATGTTATACTGTAATACTGTAACCTTATACTGTAATACTGTAACCTTATACGGTAGCATTACACTGTAATACTGTAACATTATACTGTAATACTGTAACATTATACTGTAACACTATACTTTAGCATTATACTGTAATACTGTAATCTTATACTGTAATACTGTAGCATTACACTGTAATACTGTAGCATTATACTGCAATATTGTAACATTATAATGTAACACTATACTTTAGCATTATACTGTAATACTGTAACCTTATACTGTAATACTGCAACATTATACTGTAATACTGTAGCATTATACTGTAAAACTGTAAAATTATACTGTAATACTGTAACATTATACTGTAAGACTGTAACATTATACTGTAAGACTGTAACATTATACTGTAATACTGCAACATTATACTGTAATACTGTAACATTATACTGTAACATTATACTGTATTACTGAGCATTATACTGTAATACTGTAGCATTGTAGGGTAATACTGTGACATTATACTGTAATACTGTAGCATTATACTGTAAAACTGTAACATTATACTGTAATACTGTAACATTATACAGTAACACTGTAACATTATACTGTAACATTATACTGTATTACTGAGCATTATACTGTAAAACTGTAGCAATATACTGTAATACTGTAGCATTATACTGTAATATGGTAACATTATACTGTAATACTGTTGCATTATACTGTAAAACTGTAACATACTGTAATATGGTAACATTATACTGTAATACGGTAACATTATACTGTAATACTGTAGCATTATACTGTAATACGGTAACATTATACTGTAATACGGTAACATTATACTGTAAAACTGTAACATTATACTGTAATACGGTAAAAGTATACTGTAATACTGTAGCATTATACTGTAATACTGTAACATTATACTGTAATACTGTAACATTATACTGTAATACGGTAAAAGTATACTGTAATACTGTAGCATTGTACTGTAATGTCTGATATTTAGCTTGTATGTGTCAAGGTGAATCCATAACCCCTCCTAAAGTTTGAACATGTATTTTCACATCTCTGTCAACTCCTTTTCAGTCTGATGTGCACAGCTGGTGCAGGACAAAAGGGTGCATCTCAAATGGCAGCCTATACCCTATAAAGTGCACTTTTTTGTTGTTGTTGTTGTTGAACAGGGCCCATTTGGGATGCAGAGGGATTCAGGGGACACACATGGCTCTATGAGTCCACCGGCTGCCCCACCAGGTCTCTATTATAGTTTGTTGAACTTTGCAACCCGGTACCGTTTTGAATGGACTGCGCTGTAGGAGCTTTCTACGTTCATTTCAACCATTCAGTGTAAAATGCCTGGTGCTATTGGATGGACGGTAGTCGACCTAATCGATATGGGTGTTGTTGCTGTAAAAGATGGTGACTTGCCCTATATCCTGGATTGATATTGATAAAGAGCTCTTATTGAAGTGATGTCCATGGTGCTCGCCTACGGAGCTGTGAGGGGAACGGCACCTCCGTACCTTCAGGCTCTGATCAGGCCCTACACCCAAACAAGGGCACTGCGTTCATCCACCTCTGGCCTGCTCGCCTCCCTACCTCTGAGGAAGCACAGTTCCCGCTCAGCCCAGTCAAAACTGTTCGCTGCTCTGGCACCCCAATGGTGGAACAAGCTCCCTCACGACGCCAGGACAGCGGAGTCAATCACCACCTTCCGGAGACACCTGAAACCCCACCTCTTTAAGAATACCTGGGATAGGATAAAGTAATCCTTCTAACCCCCCCCCCCCCCCCCCCCCAAAGATTTAGATGCACTATTGTAAAGTGGTTGTTCCACTGGATATCATAAGGTGAATGCACCGATTTGTAAGTCGCTCTGGATAAGAGCGTCTGCTAAATGACTTAAATGTAAATGTAAATGTCCCTGTCTCAGTCTGTCTCCAGTTACACTGACTTTGACTGGGTGTCCTTCCTTCTGTTCTGTTATCTACCAGGCAATCATGAGACTCTTGTTCAGTTGAAATTACAATCCTCATACAAGGTAATGGATATTTTCTCCAACATCAGTCTGCCATTTCTCATACAAGGTAATGGATATTTTCTCCAATGCCTGTCTGTCATTCTGTGAAGCTAATATATTTCAGGAAATGTTAACCTGTGCAGCACCAGATAAAATGCTAACCTTTGCAGCACTAGGTAAAATGCTAACCTTTGCAGCACTAGATAAAATGCTAACCTTTGCAGCACTAGATAAAATGCTAACCTTTGCAGCACTAGATAAAATGCTAACCTTTGCAGCACTAGATAAAATGCTAACCTTTGCAGCACTAGATACAATGCTAACCTTTGCAGCACTAGATAAAATGCTAACCTGTGCAGCACTAGATAAAATACTAACCTTTGCAGCACTAGATAAAATGCTAACCTTTGCAGCACTAGATACAATGCTAACCTTTGCAACACTAGATAAAATGCTAACCTTTGCAGCACTAGATAAAATGCTAACCTTTGCAGCACCAGATAAAATGCTAACCTTTGCAGTGCAAAATGAAAGGCTACCCTTTGCAGTACTAGAGGGGTTATGCTGCAATGGTTAGCATTTCATCTAGTGCTGCAAAGGTTAGCATTTCATCTTGTGCAGCAAAGTTTAATATATAATCTAAGGCTGCAAAGGTTAGTATTTAGGTTAGTATGCAATGCTAATTATATATGAACCTATGCAGCACTAGATGAAATGCTAACCTTTAAAGCACTAGATGAAAAATTAACTTTTACATTTTTTATTCACATATTTTATATAATTTAAGATGGCGCCGACAGAGATGGTTGCCTCGCTTCCAGTCCTTAGGAAACTATGCAGTATTTACTTTTTTAAATTTATGATTTGTTACATTGTTAGCCCAGAAAAAGTGTTATTACATACAGCCGAGAAGAACTATTGGATATCAGAGCGACGTCAACTTACCAAAATTACGACCAGGAGTACGACTTTCCTCGAAGCAGATCCTTTGATCGCACCACCACCCAGGGCTTTTGATCTGATTCCAGAGGCTGACCCAAAACAACGTCGCCACAGAAGAGGTAGACAGAGCGGCCTTCTGGTCAGACTTTGAAGGCGTGCACACCACCCACCGCTTCCGAGTATATTACTCGAAAATGTCCAGTCTCTAGACAACAAGGTAGATGAAATTAGGGCAAGGGTTGCTTTCCAGAGAGACATCAGAGATTGTAAAATTCTCTGTTTCACCGAAACATGACTCTCAGGTTATGTTGTAGGAGTCAGTACAGCCATCGGGATTCTTCATGTGTCGTACCGACAGAAATAAACATCGCTCTGGGAAGAAGAAGGGCAGGGGTGTATGCTTCATGATTAACGACAACATTGTGTAATCGTAACAACACACAGGAACACAAGTCCTTTTGTTCACCTGACCTAGAATTCCTTACAATCAATATCCGACCGTATTATCTCCCAAGAGAATTCTCATCGGTTAATGTCACAGCCGTGTATAACCCCCCCCCCCCTCAAGCCGATACCACGACGGCCCTCAAGGAACTTCCCTGGACTCTATGCAAACTGGAAACTATATCCTGAGGCTGCATTTATTGTAGCTGGGGATTTTAACAAAGCAAATTTGAGAACAAGGCTCCCTAAACGATATCAGCATATTGATTGTAGCACGTGCTGGATCACTGCAACTCTAACTTCCGCGATGCATACAAGGCCCTCCCCCGCCGCCCTGCCTTCGGAAAATCCGACCACGACTCCATTTTGCTCCTCCTGTCCTATAGGCAGAAACTCAAACAGGATGTACCCGTGACAATAACTATTCAATGCTGGTCTGACCAATCGGAATCCACGACTTCAAGATTGTTTTCATCACACAGACTGGGAAATGTTCCGGGTAGCCTCAGAAAATGAGACTGATTTACACGCTGATTGGTGAGTGGGTTTATAAGGAAGTGCATTGGAGATGTTGTACCCTCTGTGACTATTAAAACCTACCCTAACCAGAAACCGTGGATAGATGGCGGCATTCACGCAAAACTGAAAGAGTGAAACACTGCGTTTAACCATTGAAAGATGACTGGGAATATGGCCGAATTTAAACAGTATATTTATTTCCTCCGCAAGTCAATCAAACAAGCAAATTGACGGTATAGGGACAAAGTGGCTTCACAGACGTATGTGGCAGGGTCTACATGCAATTACGGACTTCCAAAAAGACACCGATGTCTTGCTTCCAGAAAAACTAAACACCTTCTTTGTGCACTTTGAGGATAACACAGTGCCACTGACGTGGCCCACTACCAAGGACTGCGGGCCCACCCTCTCCTTCTCCGTGGCCAATGTGAGTAAGACGTTTAAACGTGTTAACCCTGGCAAGGCTGACGGCCCAGACGTCATCCCTAGCCTAGTCCTGAGAGCATGCTGGCTGGTGTGTTTACGGACATGCTCAATCTCTCCCTATCGCAGTCTGCTGTCCCCACATGCCTCAAGATGGCCACCATTGTTCCTGTACCCAAGAAGGCAAAGATAACTGAACTAAATGACTATCGCCCCGTAGCACTCACTTCTGTCATCATGAAGTGCTATGAGAGACTAGTCAAGGATCATATCCCCCCCAATTTACCTGCCACCCTAGACCCACTTCAATTTGCGTACTGCCCCAATAGGTCCACAGACGATGCAATCGCCATCACACTGCACATTGCCCTATCCCATCCGGACAAGAAGAATACCTATGTAAAAATGCTGTTCATTGACTACAGCTCAGCATTCAAGACCATTGTACCTTCCAAGCTCATCATTACGCTTGAGGCCCTGGGTCTCAACCCCGCCTTGTGCAATCGTCACGTGGAATTTGACTGCGGTCATGACTCATGACTGCCGGTAATACGGTCAACGCAGCAGCCCTTGGCCTACCTTTACTTGTAAATTGGGATCCATTCTTCTGTCCTTCCCTCTTGGTGACAGCGTTGTAGAGGTCACAGCAGAGCCCCATGTAAAAAAAAAAAAAAGTCCTGCATCCACACAGCTGGGAAGCCACACAAGTAGAGTGGTTTTGGTGTAGTTGGTGACATCCATCTTGTGGAGACTGGAGCTCAGGTCCTCGTTGAGTGGCTTGAGGTGCCCCATTTTCACTCGGGCAAAGGTCGGGTGCCCTGGATGTGTAGAAGTCCAGGTAGAGAGTGTTGATTGGTGGTGACGTTTGGGACGGGTGGACAGTCTAGTGCTCGCTGTTCGCCTGGATGGAGAGAAAGGCGTGAATACCCTATTCACGCCTTTCCTGAGGTTTTGATGCAGTGATAACACAGTTTTGAGATTTTGAGCATAAAAAAACACCAGAATCATTGAGAAAAAACATTAGACAACAAAAATTATGAGATTTCTTTACATATTTACATTGGCTTTTAATAACTTTTTTATTAGATTATCATTATTAGATTATCACAGGCCAACCCCTGCCTATCCTGCCTGCCCTGACTGCCCTGTCTAATCTGACTGCCCTGACTACCCAGACTACCCTGGCTGCCCTGGCTGCACTGCCTACCCTGCCTACCCTGACTGCCCTGGCTACCCTGACTGCCCTGCCTGCCCTGACTGCCCTGCCTGCCCTGACTGCCCTGCCTGCCCTGCCTGCCCTGACTGCCCTGACTGCCCTGTCTAACCTGACTGCCCTGTCTAACCTGACTGCCCTGTCTAACCTGACTACCCTGACTGCCCTGACTGCCATGCCTACCCTGACTGCCCTGACAGCCCTACCTACCATGCCTGCCCTGACTGCCCTGCCTACCCTGACTGCCCTGCCTGCCCTGACTGCCCTGCCTACCCTGCCTACCCTGTCTACCCTTACTGCCCTGCCTACCCTGACTGCACATCATTTTGGGGAAGGTTGGGGCCATTATTGGCTATGGAACCAAGAAGCAAAGTGGGCCATCCGAGACGTTTTATTAGTATGACATGACAAGGGTACACTGTAGATGCTTTGTGAAGCCTCAATTTAATAGGATTTATAAAGCCTTTATTAAGCCGTGCTTATGCCAACCTTTAAGAGCCACAAGTTTATGTCATATATACGACATAGTGGATTATGCCACAAGTGAAAATTGGTGTTTATGTCACACAGTTAAGCCACATTAATGAACTCTTTATAAAGCATGACATATGGTTATAGATGACTATAACTTCAATTAAAGCGGGACCCATTTTATGCTAACTCTAACTCTAGCTAGCCAGACAGACCTTTTTGATTACATTGACTTGTATACGTTACTGTGCAAAGGTGTAAACAAAATGAAATTGCATGTGCAGTAACATTAGGGCCTCCTCACCCAATAATAGAAAGCTATCTTGGTGAGATTAGGTTGGCTTTATGTCCATGGCAATTTTCTGAAAAGGTGCCTTGCTGATAAAAAAAAACGGTGATTTGAACTTACTCTGCCAGCTGTCCAATTTGTCTTTAAGCCGTTGGAATTTTAGACAAAATATTAACGGAAAGTATTGTTTCTATTACCACCAAGTGGGTTAGCCCTACTGATGCTATATGTTGGGTATTTGCCTTTCATGCCTTCCCGTTCGAAGGTGGCAGTGTAGCGATGGGTTAACCTTAATGGTGCGATGGTCCTAATGTAACCCTGCCTTTAACCTCTGTTGTCAACCTGATCATGTAACCCTGCCTTTAACCTCTGTTATAACCCTGCCTTTAACCTCTGTTATAACCCTGCCTTTAACCTCTGTTGCCAACCTGATCATGTAACCTTGCCTTTAACCTCTGTTATAACCCTGCCTTTAACCTCTGTTATAACCCTGCCTTTAACCTCTGTTGCCAACCTGATCATGTAACCCTGCCTTTAACCTCTGTTGCCAACCTGATCATGTAACCTTGCCTTTAACCTCTGTTATAACCCTGCATTTAACCTCTGTTATAACCCTGCCTTTAACCTCTGTTGTCAACCTGATCATGTAACCCTGCCTTTAACCTCTGTTTTGTATTTGTATTTATTATGGATCCTCATTAGTTCCTGCCAAGGCCGCAGACCGATGCTGGCACTGAAACCTCACTCAATGAGCTGTATATGGCCGTAAGCAAACAGGAAAACGCTCATCCAGAGGCAGCGCTCCTAGTGGCCGGGGACTTTAATGCAGGGAAACTTAAATCCGTTTTACAAAATTTCTACCAGCAGGTTAAATGTGCAACCAGAGGGGAAAAAGCTCTAGACCACCTTTACTCCACACACAGAGACGCATAGAAAGCTCTCCCTCGCCCTCCATTTAGAAAATCTGACCATAATTCTATCCTCCTGATTCCTGCTTACAAGCAAAAACTAAAACAGGAAGTACCAGTGACTCGGCCAATAGAAAGTGGTCAGATGAAGCAGATACTAAACTACAGGACTGTTTTGCTAGAACAGACTGGAATATGTTCTGAGATTCTTCCGATGGCATTGAGGAGTACACCACATCAGTCACCGGCTTGATCAATAAGTGCATCGATGATGTCGTCCCCACAGTGACTGTACGTACATACCCCAACCAGAAGCCATAGATTACAGGCAACATCTGCACTGAGCTAAAGGGTAGAGCTGCCACTTTCAAGGAGCGGGACCCTAACCCAGAAGCTTATAAGAAATCCCAATATACACTCCGACGAAGCATCAAACAGGCAAAGCGTCAATACAGGACTAAGATTGAATCGTACTACACCGGCTCCGATGCTCGTCGGATGTGGCAGGGCTTGCAAACTATTACAGACTACAAAGGGAAGCACAGCCGAGAGCTTCCCAGTGACAAGAGCCTACCAGACGAGCTAAAATACTTCTACGCTCGCTTCGAGACAACACTGGAACATGCTCTCCGTAGCCGATGTGAGTAAGACCTTTTAAACAGGTCAACATTCATGAGGCCGCAGGAACAGACAGATTACCAGGACGTGTACTCAGAGCATGCGCTGACCAACTGGCAAGTGTCTTCACTGACATTTTCAACCTCTCCCTGTCCGAGTCTGTAATACCAACATGTTTCAAGCAGACCACCATAGTCCCTGTGCCCAAGAACACTAAAGTAACCTGCCTAAATGACTACAGACCCGTAGCACTCATATCTGTAGCCATGAAGTGCTTTGAAAGGCTGGTCATGGCTCACATCAACACCATTATCCCAGAAACACTAGACCCACTCTAACTTGCAACATATCCACAGATGATGCGATCTCTATTGCGCTCCACACTGCCCTTTCCCACCTGGACAAAAAGAAAAACCTATGTGAGAATGCTATTCATTGACTACAGCTCAGCGTTCAACACCATAAAATAGCCTTGTATCTGGTCAAACACCATTTTTTCCAAAAGTTTACTAAGGGTTTGTAACTGTCACGGTTGTCGAAAGGAGTAGGCCAAAGTGCAGCGTGTTCGTCGTTCCACATTTTATTTTCAGTGTGAAACTAATAAACAGAAAAAACAGAAAGAACAGAAGAAACAAAAACAACAAACCGTGACGCAGAGGTGAAACATACACAACTCAAAAAACAATCTCCCACAAACCCAGGTGGAAAAAAAAACCCTACTTAAGTATGATCTCCAATTAGAGACAACGAGGACCAGCTGCCTCTAATTGGAGATCATCCCAAACAAACCTAACATAGAAATACAAAAACTAGAAACTGAACATAGAAATACAAAACATAGAAAAACACAAACTAGAAAACCCCCCCTGTCACGCCCTGACCTACTCTACCATAGAAAATAACAGCTTACCATGGTCAGGACGTGACAGTAACAGGCTGATTGGTCGGCTATTTGAGCCAGTAAAGGGGGCTTTAGTATTTTGGGTTTTCGGAATTACTTTTGCTTCCCTCCAGGCCTGAGGGCACACACTGTCTAGTAGGCTTAGATTGAAGAAGATATTGCAAATAGGAGTGGCAATGCCTTCCACTATTATCCTCAGTAATTTTCCATTGTCAGAACCCGGTGGTTTGTCATTGTTGATAGACAACAACATTGTTTTCACCACTTCCACACTCGCTTTACGGAATTCAAAATGACATCGCTTGTCTTTCATAATTTGATTAGTTATACTTGGATGTGTAGTGTCAGCGTTTATTGCTGGCATGTCATGTCTAAGTTTGCTAATCTTGCCAATGAAAAAATTATTGTAATTGGCAATAGCAGTTTTTTTTTATTAATGAATGAGCCATCTGATTCAATGAATGATGGAACAGAGTTTGCCTTTTTGCCCAAAATGTTATTTAAGGTGCTCCAAAGCTTTTTACGATCATTCTTTATATAATTTATCTTTGTTTCATAGTATAGTTTCTTCTTTTTATTCAGTTTAATCACTTGATTTCTCAATTTGCAGTAGGTTTGATAATTAGTTGTGCAGCCAGACTTATTTGCCATTTATTTTGCTTCATTGCCTCATCCCTTTCAACCATACAATTATGAATTACTCATCAATCCACTGTGATTTAACAGTTTTTACAGTGCAGCAACCTGATTGCTTCTCATTACACACCACAGACCAATACATATTCTTTACATCAGCAACATAGGAATCACTACTAAACTTATTGTATGACCTCTTATACACTATGTTAGGCCCAGTCTTTGGGACTTTCGTTTTCCTAGATATGGCTGCTATATTGTGATCAATACATCTGTCACGGCTGTTTGAAAGAGCGGACCAAGATGCAGCGTTATCGTAGTTCCACATGTTTTATTAAATCAGCGAAACCAAGTGCAACAGTTAACACTTTAAGTAAATACAAAACAACAAACCGTGACGCTGGAGGAACACAAACCTCACGAAGAACAATCACCCACAAACACCTGTGGGACAAACCTAAACTTAAATAGGACCTCCAATTAGAGACAACGACAACCTGCTGCCTCTAATTGGAGGTCATGCCAAGTCACCACCAACATAGAAATGCAAACCTAGAACCAAAACATAGACATACAAAACCCAGACAAACACCCCGTCACGCCCTGACCATTTCTACCATAGAAAATAACACTCACTGTGGTCAGGACGTGGTCAAGCACATTTCTGCAGCATTAGTAAAGATGTGATCAATACATGTTGATGATTTAATTCCTGTGCTGTTTGTAACTACCCTGGTAGGTTGACTGATTAACCTGAACCAAGTTGCAGGCTCTGGTTACCAGTTTGAAGCTTTCTCTTGAGTAAGGCAATTTGATGAAAGCCAGTCAATATTTAAATGACCAAAGAAATACTGTATACTTCTCTGTTGATTATCACGTACATTATCAAGCATTTCACACACGTTATCCAGATACTGTTAGTACTTGGTGGTCTATAGCAGCTTCCTACCAGAATGGGGCTTTAGGTGAGGCGGATGAACCTGTAGCCATATCACTTCAACAGCATTTGGCATATCTTCTCTAAATTTGACAGGAATATGACTCTGAATATAAAACAGCAACACAGGCAGGCTTTTCAGACTTGTATTTGACTACATCAGTATGGGAAAAGCATGTACCCTCATCAATCTCTGTTAGCAATCCCGTCCCCCCCCCCATGAACACTCTTGACAGGAGACTGTGAATATTGCTGAGAATTGAACAAAAATATATTGACCATCAACGCTGTTAGGATATGACATTATGTAGCTAGCTAGCTAGTCACTTGTGCCACTAGCCAGTGGTTATTAACAGTGCCAAGTAGTCAACACAGGAGAACGACATCACAGCTCTGAACGTAGATCCACTAGAAAGCCAATCAAGACATGCTGCATTTTTTTCGCTTTGACTGTCATCCGAATACTAAAAATATTGTTCTGTTTCAACAACAATGAATGATTAGCCGTTAGCATTTGATTTTCCCCCCATGTACTTAATTAATCTTTCCTTGGAAAAGAGCAGAGAAAATATGTGTTTTTTTTTATTACATCAACACCTTTCTTGAATATTCAAACAGAAGGAGATGGTCGTAATTAATCATTCTCTGTGATTCGATGTATCGCTGTTGACAACTTTGGTGGAATTTCTTGGGAGGTAATTTTAAAAAAGTGCATGCGATTTTTTAATCCCTCTTTTTGTAACAAAACTAACGAACGGATTGTGACACCATCAGGTGACCATTTAGGGAGTTTTCAGCTGATGAGCCAAAAAAAATTTTTCCCTGAACGAGGAAAGGAAAAAGTCAATTTAACACGCATTGGACTATCGTCACATTTATAATATGTAATATATCGTATCTATCTGATACATAATGTATTTATTTTATATGAATAATAATGGTTAAGGTAGACATTAATACAGACAGGTGGCATTTATTCAACCCCTCGTGTCCAATAACCTTCCAATCATTAAAATGTATCTGTCTGACAAAACCAATAACACACCATGCAGCATCGATGAGATTCCACTAACAGGAAATAGGAACAACGTAGCCTTTGCTTGCCAACCACTTTGGCTGCCGTGAATATAAAGAACAGGAACTAATGAGAGTTGTTCTAGGACGGAGACAGAGAACCGTTTCGTTTCTCAACGCCTTCTTCTGCACGCCATCGAACGGTGAACTGCTGTATCTGTGCTGCCTGGTGACCAACGAAGTTTGAAAATAAATGTATTGATCTGAATATTGCATTTTTGTTCCCAGGCAGGCAGTTCTACTGTAGTGTAGTCGTGATGGAGGCTGAGTGGGTTTCCTCCCTACGGGGGGAATTCTACAGCACTGGCATCCCTAATAGCTGCCTATTCCCTACTAGAAACAAGTACTGCACTATATAAGGATTACCTATAGGTTATACTGTAGTGGTGCTGAGGTTGTGAGTAGGCAGTGTTCCTCCCTGTGGGGATCTTTAAGCCCTGGGGACCCTGCTGGCTCTGGCTCTGCCTGGCTAAGTGCTAAATGGCACTCTAATCCCTACATAGAAATTAAATAGCACTCTATTCCCTACATAGAGCAACATTTTTCAATAGCATAATTGAATACTAGCACAGGTCTCAGGGGAGACAAAACAAGGGATATGGGGGCTTGGTGGTTAGCATGATCTGTGTCACAAATTACAACCCTATTCCCTATATAGAGCACTACTTTTGGAGGGCTCTGGTCAAAAGTAGTGCACTATAGGGTGTCATTTGGGACGTTGTACCCTGGCTCTGCTTGGCTCTCACCATGTGCTGTCGGCAGGATTGTCTTGGTTTAAGTGTGGTTGCTGTGGTTGCCTAGGACAATGAAATAGCCAGCTTTCTTGGCGTGGCTACGAGAAGACGATCAGACGCCATGTTGGACTGAGATCTGGCTGCGCGTCCCAAATAGCACCATATTCCCCCTTCTTATAAATCATATGGCACCATTTTCCCTATATATAAATCAAAGTTTATTTTTTCACGTGCCTCGAATACAACAGGTGTAGACCTTACAGTGAAATGCTGAATACAACAGGTGTAGTAGACCTTAAAGTGAAATGCTGAATACAACAGGTGTAGTAGACCTCACAGTGAAATGCTGAATACAACAGGTGTAGTAGACCTCACAGTGAATTGCTGAATACAACAGGTGTAGACCTCACAGTGAAATGCTGAATACAACAGGTGTAGACCTCACAGTGAAATGCTGAATACAACAGGTGTAGACTTTACAGTGAAATGCTGAATACAACAGGTGTAGACCTTACAGTGAAATGCTGAATACAACAGGTGTAGACCTCACAGTGAAATGCTGAATACAACAGGTGTAGTAGACCTCACAGTGAAATGCTGAATACAACAGGTGTAGTAGACCTCACAGTGAAATGCTGAATACAACAGGTGTAGTAGACCTCACAGTGAAATGCTGAATACAACAGGTGTAGTAGACCTCACAGTGAAATGCTTACTTACAGGCCCTGAACAAAAGTTACATTTTTAAGTAAAAAATAATTATGAGGTGAACAACAGATAAGTAAAGAAATAAAAAACAACAGTAAAAAGACAGTGAAAAATAACAGTAGCGAGGCTATATACAGGCACCGGTTAGTTGGGCTAATTGAGGTAGCATCTTGATGAATGTCTAGTTAACTTCTATGGGCTAGTCAACAGCCAGTGGAATCGCGTGGCGCGAAATACAAATACCTCAAAAATGCTATAACTTCAATTTCTCAAACATATGACTATTTTACACCATTTTAAAGACAAGACTCTCGTTAATCTAACCACATTGTCCGATTTCAAAAAGGCTTTACAGCGAAAGCAAAACATTAGATTATGTCAGGAGAGTACCCTGCCAAAAATAATCACACAGCCATTTTCAAAGCAAGCATATATGTCACAAAAACCCAAACCACAGCTAAATGCAGCACTAACCTTTGATGATCTTCATCAGATGTTACTCCTAGGACATTATGTTATACAATACATGCATGTTTTGTTCAATCAAGTTCATATTTATATCAAAAGCCAGCTTTTTACATTAGCATGTGATGTTCAGAACTAGAATACCCACCGCAAACGTCCGGCCATAGGGCTCTGGTCTAAAGTAGTGCACTATATAGGGAATAGGGTTCCATAGGGCTCTGGTCTAAAGTAGTGCACTATATAGGGAATAGGGTTCCATAGGGCTCTGGTCTAAAGTAGTGCACTATATAGGGGATAGGGTTCCATAGGGCTCTGGTCTAAAGTAGTGCACTATATAGGGAATAGGGTTCCATAGGGCCCTGGTCTAAAGTAGTGCACTATATAGGGAATAGGGTTCCATAGGGCTCTGGTCTAAAGTAGTGCACTATATAGGGAATAGGGTTCCATAGGGCCCTGGTCTAAAGTAGTGCACTATATAGGGAATAGGGTTCCATAGGGCTCTGGTCTATAGTAGTGCACTATATAGGGAATAGGGTTCCATAGGGCTCTGGTCTAAAGTAGTGCACTATATAGGGAATAGGGTTCCATAGGGCTCTGGTCTAAAGTAGTGCACTATATATAGGGAATAGGGTGCCATAGGGCTCTGGTCTAAAGTAGTGCACTATATAGGGAATAGGGTGCCATAGGGCTCTGGTCTAAAGTAGTGCACTATATATAGGGAATAGGGTGCCATTTGGGATGCAATCATTGTTAATGAGGGGGAGCTAATTGTCTCCTAAATTTACTGTCTGTCTATGACAGCTTTACTATGTGTTTTCCTATGGCTGGAATAATGTGGGATAGAATTGGAGGATGAATGCATTCGGGTTAGAACAGGATTTTGTGTGTGTGTGTGTGTGTGTGTGTGTGTGTGTGTGTGTGTGTGTGTGTGTGTGTGTGTGTGTGTGTGTGTGTGTGTGTGTGTGTGTGTGTGTGTGTGTGTGTTTTCTGGGTATTCCAGCCCAGAGCTAGGCTGTCTGGGTATTCCAGCCCAGAGCCAGGCTGTCTGGGTATTCCAGCCCAGAGCCAGGCTGTCTGGGTATTCCAGCCCAGAGACAGGCTGTCTGGGTATTCCAGCCCAGAGCCAGGCTGTCTGGGTATTCCAGCCCAGAGCCAGGCTGTCTGGGTATTCCAGCCCAGAGCCAGGCTGTCTGGGTATTCCAGCCCAGAGCTAAGCTGTCTGGGTATTCCAGCCTAGAGCCAGGCTGTCTGGGTATTCCATCCCAGAGCTAGGCTGTCTGGGTATTCCAGCCCAGAGCCAGGCTGTCTGGGTATTCCAGCCCAGAGCCAGGCTGTCTGGGTATTCCAGCCCAGAGACAGGCTGTCTGGGTATTCCAGCCCAGAGCCAGGCTGTCTGGGTATTCCAGCCCAGAGCCAGGCTGTCTGGGTATTCCAGCCCAGAGCCAGGCTGTCTGGGTATTCCAGCCCAGAGCTAGGCTGTCTGGGTATTCCAGCCTAGAGCCAGGCTGTCTGGGTATTCCAGCCCAGAGCCAGGCTGTCTGGGTATTCCAGCCCAGAGCCAGGCTATCCGGGTATTCCAGCCCAGAGCTAGGCTGTCTGGGTATTCCAGCCCAGAGCTAGGCTGTCTGGGTACTCCAGGAAACGCTGGCAGCTATTTACTTCTAAAAATAGAGCCCAGAAATAATGCATCTTCTTATCTTTGTCCACAATGTCAAGAGATGACGTTGCTGAAGATGGACTGCGGTTGTGGAAGACTTAGATAGGTCATGTTTGTGGTATTGCTGGAATATGTAGATAGACCATGTTTGTGGTACTGCTGGAGGACGTAGATAGGTCATGTTTGCGGTCTCCTCCTATCCAAAACAGAAACCTAGTCGGGTTATTCCACAAACAGAAACCTAGTTGGGTTGTTCCACTAACAGGAACCTAGTTGGATTGTTCCACAAACAGAAACCTAGTTGGATTGTTCCACTAACAGAAACCTAGTTGGATTGTTCCACAAACAGAAACCTAGTTGGATTGTTCCACTAACAGAAACCTAGTCGGATTGTTCCACAAACAGAAACCTAGTTGGATTGTTCCACTAACGGAAACCTAGTTGGATTGTTCCACAAACAGAAACCTAGTTGCATTGTTCCACTAACGGAAACCTAGTTGGATTGTTCCACAAACAGAAACCTAGTTGGATTATTCCACAAACAGAAACCTAGTTGGACTGTTCCACAAACAGAAACCTAGTCGGACTGTTCCACTAACAGAAACCTAGTTGGACTGTTCCACTAACAGGAACCTAGTTGGGTTGTTCCACAAACAGAAACCTAGTTGGATTGTTCCACTAACAGAAACCTAGTTGGATTGTTCCACAAACAGAAACCTAGTTGGATTGTTCCACTAACAGAAACCTAGTTGGATTGTTCCACTAACAGAAACCTAGTTGGATTGTTCCACAAACAGAAACCTAGTCGGACTGTTCCACTAACAGAAACCTAGTCGGACTGTTCCACAAACAGAAACCTAGTTGGGTTGGTCTACAAAAAGAGCCTTTAATGTCCCGTTGATGTTTAAAGTAGAAATTGTGCACCGATATAACCGATATATTGCATTTTCATAGCCTGCTGTATTAAAAGTAAGTGCCTTTTAATACAGACCACCTGGATAATTCAATAAAACTGATTCTTACATTTTAGTAGACGCTCTTATCCAGAGCGACTTACAGTAGTGAATGCATACATTTCATTTCATGCATTTAAAAAAAAAACGAATTATACTGGTCCCCCGTGGGAATCAAACCCACAACGCTGGCGTTGCACACACCATGCTGGCATTGCAAACACCATGCTCTACCAACTGAGCCACAGGGAAGACATGAATTAAGGCTTGCTAAATTGCCAAAATTCCCCAAAATGCTCCAAGTTTCGCCATAATTGTAAAGCTTAGTTATTTTGTTATTTTTGATCGACAAAGTCATTTTTGAAGATGATTATTAATATAATGTGTGATTTAATTAGTGATTTATTTACGTCTGTCCCTCATTTTAAGGTCAACCCTGTTACATGAACTGAACTCTTGTTTTTAATATGGTGAATTCTTTATTTAAAAAAAACTACAATAATAAAAACATTGGACATCTAATAGTAAAAAATACAAATGTTTTAACAGGTGAGCTAGTTTCTCTCTTTTTGGCTATTTTCTGGTGTTTTGTGATGGAAAACTGAGCAGGTCAAGCATAACACATCAACTCTGTTACTCAGACATGCTAGGAATGTAACAAAAGTTATGACACAGCTGCTCATTCAAGGGTTTTTCTTTATTTTTACTATATTCTACATTTTGGAATAATAGTGAAGACATCAAAACTATGAAAATAACACATATTGAATCATGTAGTGACCAAAAAAAGTTTTAAACAAATCAAAATATATTTTATGTTTTAGATTCTTCAAAGTAGCCACCCTTTGCCTTAATGACAATTTTGAACACTCTTGACATTCTCTCAACCAGCTTCACCTTGAATGCTTTTCCAACAGTCTTGAAGGAGTTCCCACATATGCTGAGCACTTGTTGGCTGCTTTTCCTTCACTCTGTGCTCCAACTCATCCCAAACCATCTCAATTGGGTTGAGGTCGGGTGATTGTGGAGGCCAGGTCATCTGATGCAGCACTCCATCACTCTCCTTGGTCAAATAGCCCTTACACAGCTTGGAGGTGTGTTTTGCATCATTTTCCTGTTGAAAAACAAATGATAGTCCCACTAAGCGCAAACCAGATGGGATGGCGTATCGCTGCAGAATGCTGTGGTAGCCATGCTGGTTAAATGTGCCTTGAATTCTAAATAAATCACTGACAGTGTCACTATCAAAGCACCCACCACACCATTACACCTCCTCCATGCTTCACGGTGGGAACCACACATGCAGAGATCATCCGTTCACCTACTCTGCATCTCACAAAGACATGGCGGTTGGAACCAAAAAATCTCAAATTTGGACTCATCAGACCAAAGGACAGATTTCCACCGGTCTAATGTCCATTGCTCGTGTTTCTTGGCCCAAGAAAGTGTCTCCTTCTTATTGGTGTCCTTTAGTAGTGGCTTCTTTGCAGCAATTCGACCATGAAGGCCTGATTCACGCAGTTTCCTCTGAACAGCTGATGTTGAGATGTGTCTGTTACTTGAACTCTGTGAAGCATTTATTTGGGCTGCAATTTCTGAGGCTGGTAACTCCAATGAACTTATCTTCTGCAGCAGAGGTACCTCTGGGTCTTCATTGCCTGTGGTGGTCCTCACGGGAGCCAGTTTCATCATAACGCTTGATGGTTTTTGCGACTGCTCTTGAAGAAACTTTCAAAGTTCTTGAAGGATTGACTGACCATGTCTTAAAGTAATGATCGATTGTCATTTTTCTTTGCTTTTTTGAGCTGTTCTTGCCATAATATGGACTTGGTCTTTTACCAAATAGGGCTATCTTCTGTAGACAACCCCTACATTGTCACAACACAACTGATTGGCTCAAATGCATTAAGAAGGAAATAAATTCCACTATTTAACAATTAACCAGGCACACCTGTTAATTGAAATGCATTCCAGGTGACTACCTCATGAAGCTTGTTGAGAGAACGCCAAGAATGTGCAAAGCTGTCATAAAGGCAAACAGTTGCTACTTTGAACACATTTTTAACACTTTTTTGGTTACTACATGATTCCATATGTGCTATTTCATAGTTGATGTCTTCACTATTTTACAGCGTAGTAAAAATAAAGAAAAACCCTTGAATGAGTAGGTGTGTCCAAACTTTTGACTGGTACTGTATATTTTGTGAAGCTTGCATTCAATTACCAACTCCTTGTTTGTCAACCAGCTTCCATGTCACAAGGGGATTCATGGCTGATTTAAGAAGAAATCATCAAACCTGTTATTGTTTTATTTTTTTATTTAACCTTTATTTAACCAGGTAGGCCAGTTGAGAACAAGTCCTTTATTTAACCAGGTAGGCCAGTTGAGAACAAGTCCTTTATTTAACCAGGTAGGCAAGTTGAGAACAAGTTCTCATTTACAATTGCGACCTGGCCAAGATAAAGCAAAGCAGTTCGACACAAACAACAGAGTTACACATGGAGTAAAACAAACATACAGTAGAAAAAGTCTATATACAGTATGTGCAAATGAGGTAGGATAAGGCAGGTAAGGCAATAAATAGGCCATGGTGCGAAGTAATTACAATATAGCAATTAAACACTGGAATGGTAGATGTGCAGAAGAAGAATGTGCAAGTAGAGATACTGGGGTGCAAAGGAGCAAGATAAATAAATAAATACAGTATGGGGATGAGGTAGTTGGATGGGCTGTTTACAGATGAGCTATGGACAAGTGCAGTGATCTGTGAGCTGCTCTGACAGCTGGTGCTTAAAGCTAGTGAGGGGGAAATGAGTCTCCAGCTTCAGAGATTTTTGCAGTTCGTTCCAGTCGTTGGCAGTTATGGTCAACCCTGTTAATTTATTTGGAACTTAATATAGCATTTTTTTATTTAACCTCTTGAGATGGTAAAAACATATATATATTTTTTTGATGAAGTTGAACATGTGCTCTTTATGACAGAATGTCAAAATTAGGTGAAATCAAACGTTTTCTTTTGACCAAGTTAAACTTCTCAAAAGGCACCGGATTGGTGGAACGACCCAGTTAATAAGTCAGCAGTGTTTGTCCCGGCATGTCACTCTGCAGTGCACAAAGAAGATGGATGTGCAACAACACACGCCCACACTAAGAAGAGGAAGGAAGGAAATGGGAATCAGAAGTGAGGTATGAATGTTTAACTAATATCAGGATTGTGTTGTGATCGGTTGTGCTTTTAGGACCTAAGTGTTCTTTCTAAATCATTTTAGTACGGTGAGTCTCCTGAGTTTGGCTCTGATTGATGAATAATTACTGAGATTCTCTCCTGCCCTCAGCTTGGCATGGCAGCAGCGAGGATGGCATCTAAGCGTACTACTTTTGACCTGACGCTCTGAGCTCTCCCACCATGATCAAGATACTACTACATAGGGCTCTGGTCAAAAGTAGTGCACTATATAGGGAATAGGGTACCAGTTGGAAAGGACACAGTGGCCTGAATAGCCATACTTGCATTCTAAATAGTAGGCCGTTTGAGTATGTGAATTTAATAGAATGTAACATTTAGAAAATCTAGTTTACTTTAAATACCCGGATGTCATACTCATGTTGGCTTTGACACCAGCTGATCAGTCGATTTTTTTTATTTTTTTTTATTTAACCTTTATTTAACCAAGCAAGTCAGTTAAGAACAAATTCTTATTTACAATGACGGTCTGCCAAAAGGCAAAAAGCCAAAAAGATGGGGTCTGGGATTAAAAAGAAAATATAGGACAAAACACACATCACGACAAGAGAGACAACACTACATAAAGAGAGACCTAAGACAACACAGCATGGTAGCAACACAACACTACATAAAGAGAGACCTAAGACAACAACACAACATGGCAGCAGCACAGCGTGTTAGAAGCACAAAACATGGTACAAAAAAAAACAGCACAAAGGCTAGAAGGTAAATACAACAATACATCACTTGAAGCAGCCACAACTGTCAGTAAGTGTCCATGATTGAGTCTTTGAATGAAGAGATAAAACTGATATGGGGATTTGCTACTGACATGAACCAATAACTGGGAACTTATTCCATTTCTGTTAGTCACATGTCTGTGGAACTTGTTCAGTTTATGTCTCAGTTGTTGAATCTTGTTATGTTCATACAAATATTTACACATGTTAAGTTTGCTGAAAATAAATGCAGTTGACAGTGAGAGGACGTTTCTTTTTATATATATATGGCCCGATTTTCATGTATTCTATGTTTAGTCTAGTGTGTCTGTTTCTATGTTTGGGTTCATTGGGGTTGGGACTCTCAATTGAAGGCAGGTGTTGTCTATTTGCCTTTGATTGAGAGTCCCATATATGAGGGTGTGTTTGTCTTTTGTGGGAGATTGATTTTGCACTGCGTTTTATATAGCCTGCAAAACTGTCATTCGTCGTTCTTGTTGTTTTCTCGTGTTCAACGTCATTTAATAAATTAAGATGATGAGCACCAACTCTACTGCGTATTGGTCCACGTTCTCAGACGACGATTTCTCTATATCATCGGAAGATGAAGAAACTTGTGACACCAAGACAATGAAGAAGTGGCTTCGGGACAAGTCTCTGAATGTCCCTGAGTGGCCCAGCCAGAACCCGGACTTCAACCTGATTGAACATCTCTGGAGAGACATGAAAATAGCTGTGCAGCAACGCTCCCGATCCAACCTGACAGAGCTTGAGAGGATCTGCAGAGGAAAATGGAAGAAACTCTCCAAATACAGGTGTGCCAAGCTTGTAGCGTCATACCCAAGTAGACTCGAGGCTTTAATTGCTGCCAAAGGTCCTTCAACAAAGTACTGAGTAAAGGGTCTGAATACTTGTGTAAATGTATTATTTTCATTTTTAAATATATATAAAAAGAAACATCCTCTCACTGTCAACTGCATTTATTTTCAGCAAACTTAACATGAGTAAATATTTGTATGAACATAACAAGATTCAACAACTGAGACATAAACTGAACAAGTTCCACAGACATGTGACTAACAGAAATAGAATAAGTTCCCAGACGTTTCTGGGGGGAATGGCCCTAGCCTCTCAACCTCTGATCCAACAGGTCTAGACGTGCTCAATAGGATTGAGATCCGGGCTCTTCGCTGGCCATGGCAGAACACTGACATTCCTGTCTTGCAGGAAATCCTGCACAGAACGAGCAGTATGGCTGGTGGCATTGTCATGCTGGAAGATCATGTCAGGATGAGCCTGCAGGAAGGGTACCACATGAGGGAGGAGGATGTTTTCCCTGTAACGCACAGCATTGAAATTTCCTGCAATGACAACAAGCTCAGTCCGATGATGCTGTGACACACCGCCCCAGACCATGATGGACCCTCCACCTCCAAATTGATCCCGCTCCAGAGTACAGGCCTCGGTGTAACGCTCATTCCTTCGACGATAAATGCGAATCCGAAAATCAGTGCTCAAAAAGAGCACTTTTTGCCAGTCCTGTCTGGTCCAATGACGGTGGGTTTGTGCCCATAGGTGAGGTTGTTGCTGGTGATGTCTGGTGAGGACCTGCCTTACAACAGGCCTACAAGCCCTCAGTCCAGCCACTCTTGGCCTATTGCGGACAGGTTTGATGTTCGGATGTACAAATCCTGTGCAGGTGTTGTTACACGTGGTCTGCCACTGCGAGGACAATCAGCTGTCCGTCCTGTCTCCCTGTAGCGCTGTCTTAGGCGTCTCACAGTACGGACATTGCCATGTATTGCCCTGGCCACATCTGCAGTCCTCATGCCTCCTTGCAGCATGCCTAAGGCACATTCATGCAGATGAGCAGGGACCCTGGGCATCTTTCTTTCTGTGTTTTTCAGAGTCAGTAGAAAGGCCTCTTTAGTGTCCTAAGTTTTCATAACTGTGACCTTAAATGCCTACCGTCTGTCAGCTGTTAGTGTCTTAACGACCGTGCCACAGGTGCATGTTCATTAATTGTTTATGGTTCATTGAACAAAGCATGGGAAACATTAAACCCTTTACAATGAAGATCTGTGAAGTTATTTGGATTTTGACGATTTATCTTTGAAAGACAGGGTCCTGAAAAAGGAAAGTTTCTTTTTTTGTTGCTGTGTTTACATTTGAAAAAACTGTCATTATGGGGTATTGTGATGTCATTATGGGGTATTGTGATGTCATTATGGGGTATTGTGTGTAGATTGATAAGGTAAAACATATGTTTAATCCATTTTAGAATAAGTCTGTAAAGTAACAAAATGTGGGAAAAAGTCAAGGAGTCTAAATGCTTTCAGAAATGCACTTAATTATAGTTGCTGTGTAGCGTATCAAACACAGTTTTCAGAACATGCTTTTTAAATGAACCAATCAATAAAGATGTTAGTGGAGTAACTCTTTTCAGAAAGTATATTTCTATCAGCATTTATAACATTTTACTGTTGTTGCACAAAATGTTTCAATGTTTCAATGTTTGCTGGTTATAAACTTCATAAGGCTAATGGGCAGTATTCGGAAGTTCGGATGACTGACATGCCCAAAGTAAACTGCTTGTTACTCAGGCCCAGAAGCTAGGATGTGTATATAATAGGTAGCATTGGAAAGAAAACATTCTGAAGTCTCTAAACCTGTTAAAATAATGTCTGTGAGTATTACAACATTTAATTGTTGTTGCACAAAATGTTTAAATGTTTTCTGTTGATGTTTTCTGCTGGTTAACTGACTGAGTAGGGCTCATCAGAGGTATAGATGGTTAACTAGCTGAGTAGGGCTCATCAGAGGTATAGATGGTTAACTAGCTGAGTAGGGCTCATCAGAGGTATAGATGGTTAACTAGCTGAGTAGGGCTCATCAGAGGTATAGATGGTTAACTAGCTGAGTAGGGCTCATCAGAGGTATAGATGGTTAACTAGCTGACTTGGGCTCATCAGAGGTATAGATGGTTAACTAGCTGAGTAGGGCTCATCAGAGGTATAGATGGTTAACTAGCTGACTTGGGCTCATCAGAGGTATAGATGGTTAACTAGCTGACTTGGGCTCATCAGAGGTATAGATGGTTAACTAGCTGAGTAGGGCTCATCAGAGGTATAGATGGTTAACTAGCTGAGTAGGGCTCATCAGAGGTATAGATGGTTAACTAGCTGAGTAGGGCTCATCAGAGGTATAGATGGTTAACTAGCTGAGTAGGGCTCATCAGAGGTATAGATGGTTAACTAGCTGAGTAGGGCTCATCAGAGGTATAGATGGTTAACTAGCTGAGTAGGGCTCATCAGAGGTATAGATGGTTGACGTGAAACATTGCTGGTACTGTTGTGAAGATGTAGTGTGAGCAAACACACACACACACACACGCAAACACACACACATACACACACGCACACCAACTTGTTTCCCTACAGTGGGACTGTAGTGACCCGCTTTCTTTCTCTCTCTCTCTCTCTCTCTCTCTCTCTCCTCTCTCTCTCTCTCTCTCTCTCTCTCTCTCTCCTCTCTCTCTCTCTCTCTCTCTATATCTATCTATCTATCTATCTATCTATCTATCTATCTATCTATCTATCTATCTATCTATCTATCTATCTATCTATCTATCTATCTATCTATCTATCTATCTATCTATCTCTCTCCTCCTCCAGAGAAGTCATGATGTATATTCTAAGTGGGCAATGAGATGCAGCAAGCTGTCCATTTGATCGTTACACAGTTTGAAGAGGGAAGCCGTCTGGCCGATGGAGTGTATCGGGACTTAGGGCAGAGAGAGAGAAAGAGACTCATGCTGCAGCCCACAGATGGTCCCCTATTCCCTACATAGTGCATTACATTTGACCAGAATAGGGTGCCGTCTCTCTCTTTCCTTTCTCTCTCTCTCTCTGTGCATGCTGGGAGTGTTTTGTTGTTGAGAGGCTGTGTTGAGGGCTCTGTCCTTACTTATTTTCTACATTCTTTCCTTGGTCTTTTCTTTCAATACTTTATTTTCTATTTGTCAACAGCATACAGCTCTCTCATCCTCAGAGACTAGGAGAGTATTGGGGGAACTTGAGCGTAGTATCACTGAGGTGGAGATAGAGCTGATGGGGCAAGGCAATGTAGGCCTCCTAGCTAATTTAACTTGAAATATGTAGGGACCTGGGCAGTTTTATCCAGGTTAATGAAAAAGGGAGCACTTGTAAGAGCAAGGTTCTCCATGCTCCATGTTCTCTATGCTTTTGGTATGGAAAAACAGAGTGGTGAAAGCCGAGGGTATGCAGTGTCTACGGCTGTCTGATGGTCGGGTGACCTCTGTGGTGGGAGAGAAGCGAGAGCGGACCGTGGAGTTTTATAGTGATCCTATGTGTGCTCAGGTTTTGTTTGCAGATCAAATCAAAATCAAATAAAATGTATTTATATAGCCCTTCGTACATCTGCTGATATCTCAAAGTGCTGTACAGAAACCCAGCCTAAAACCCCAAACAGCAAGCAATGCATGTGAAAGAAGCACGGTGGCTAGGAAAAACTCCCTAGGAAAAACTCCCTAGAAAGGCCAGGAACCTAGGAAGAAACCTAGAGAGGAACCAGGCTATGAGGGTTGGCCAGTCCTCTTCTGGCTGTGCCGGGTGAAGATTATAACAGAACATGGTCAAGATGTTAAAATGTTCATAAATGACCAGCATGGTCAAATAATAATAATCATAGTAGTTGTCGAGATTTCCCTAAGCTCTCTCTGGCACAGAGGGTTGTCCCGTGAACAGGCAGTGCGTGCGGTTCTGACTCTCCTGCCACAACAGACTTGTGTAAACTTAAGAACTGGAGGCCTGTGGCATTGTTCTGTGCGGATTACAGATATTTGCCAAGGTCCTCTCTAACAGACTGAAGGTCCCATCTGGACTCTATAGTACACAAGGACCAGACATATTGTTTACCGGGGACGCTCAATCACAGACAACTTGTTCTTAAATCTGGGACATGTTGGACTTGTCGAATAATGTGAACTTTGGACTGGTCTCTTTAGATCAAGAGAAGGTTTTTGATAGAGTGGACCATGAGTATCTGTTTAATGTGATGTCTGTGTTTGGGGAAAAGGTTTTTGGCCTGTGTGAAGCTGTTGTATGCTGGGGCGTCATGTATGGTCAAGGTGGGAGGGGGGACTCAGTAGGCCAGTCTGGGTGAGACGGGGTATTAGACAAGGATGCCCTCTATCGGGTCAGTTATATACACTAGCCATTGAGCCTTTTTTTGGGCCTGCTACGCAGGAGACTGCAGGCAGTGTGCTGGACAGGCATTGGCTGTGTTGACAGGCATAGCAGTGTTGGCGTACACAGGTGACGTTTCTGTGATGGTCAGGGTGTGCTGGCACTAGAGACTAGTTCGAAGGTGTACGAGGGAGATTCATCAGCTAAGGTAAACTGGGGCAAGAGCAAAGCTCTATGTTGGGGCATGGAAGGATAGCCCCCCTCCCTCCCACGCTTCCAGGGTGTTTGCAGTGGGGTAATCAAGGGCTTAACATTTTGGGGGTGTACCTGGCCTCAGAGAGGTGGGTCAGGAAGAACTGGGAGGGGCTGTCACAGACAGTGGTGTCAAGACTGGCCAGGTGGAGGTGGCTCCTGTCCCAAGTGTCATATAGAGGGAGGGTACTGATAATCAACAACCTGGCGGCATCTTCCCTGTGGCATAAACTGTCTGTCCTCAACCCTGCCTGCCTGGACTGCTCACATCTGGCGGATGTTTTCTGTTCGGGCCATCATTGGCTGAAGGCGGCAGTGTTGTATATGTTCGTACATGAAGGAGGACAGAGCCTGGTTGAAACTGGAGAGCAGGGTGGCTGCGTTCCGACTACATTTTTACTTTTTTTTTTTTACATTTTAGTCATTTAGCAGACGCTCTTATCCAGAGCAACTTACAGTAGTGAATACATACATTTCATTTTCATTTCATGCATTTAAAAAAAAAAAAATTGTACTGGCCTCCCGTGGGAATCAAACCCACAACCCTGGCGTTGCACACACCATGCTCTACCAACTGAGCCACAGGGAAGGCTAAAGGCAGCGCAGAGACTGCTGTACCATGCTGATGTCTGCAGGAGGAAACCATTATGCGTGCTGCTGAGGAGAGTTGGTGGATTAGGGTTGGATTGGCAGCTGATCGTCATGACGCTGGAGAGGCTCAGTACAGCAGGTCTCTTTTTTGATTTTTACTCTGCAGTGCTGAAGGGCCTGGCAGCTGTTATTAAAGCTCACACGAGAACGGGGAGTGTGGAGCATGGGGTGCCGGGGTGTGGGAGTAGCCAATCTTACACAACCCAGACATCCTTTTGAGATCGCTTCAGTCGGCCACCCTGCAGAGGCAACCGATGACAGTGGTTTTACTATGGCAGGGTGACCGGCAGCTGCTGTGGGAAGAGGGGTAGAAAACCCCCTGGAAGTCCTGGCTCAACAAACAGGAATTACGTCTCTTAGGCCGCCGGAGAGATTCCTTGGGGAGTTCCAGGAGGAACTGTCTGAGCCCGGTAAGGGGGGGTGGTTTGAGCAGCCAAAGGGGGAGGGGCCACCAATGTTTCCAGGGATTGGTAAGGGGGTTTGGAGGACTTGTTAGATTTTAACAGTCTGAGCCTGGGGGAGTTTGAGGGGGTGGGAGGTAAAGCCCTCTATAACCTCTGCGTTAAGGTAAGGAACATTAGGAGCCTAACAGGAGTGAAGGCACATCAGTGGCAGGGGGTATGTGGGGCAGAGAGTATGGAGGGTTTTAGATGGAGGGGGCTCTACAAACCCCCAGTACCAAAGAGGATCTCCAGTGGAGGGTTCTGCATGGAGCCTTGGCCACTAACAGCTGGTTGGCACGGGTTGACCCGAGAGTCGGACAGGGGTGAGGTTTAAATTAAATTAAATGAGGATGTATCATTAAAGAAAGACAAAAAGTAAAACGTCTCTCTCTCTGTCTCTCTGTCTCTCTGTCTCTCTCTCTCTCTGTCTCTCCCTCTGTCTCTCTGTCTCTCTGTCTTTCCCCCTCTCTCTTTATCCCCCTCTCTCTATCTCTCCCTCTCTCTGCCTCTCTCTCTCTCTGTCTCTCCCCCTCTGTCTCTCTCTGTCTCTCTCTCTCTGTCTCTCTCTCTCTGTCTCTCCCTCTCTCTCTCTCTATCCCCCTATTTCTTTGTCTTTCTCGTGCTCTCTCTCTCCCAGCGGCTTCGGGACAAGTCTCTGAATGTCCTTGAGTGGCCCATCCATAGCCCGGACTTCAACCCGATCGAACATCTCGTGAGAGACCTGAAAATAGCTCGTGCAGCAACGCTCCCCATCCAACCTGACGGAGCTTGAGAGGATCTGCAGAGTAGAATGGGAGAAACTTCCCAAATACATTTGTGCCAAGCTTGTAGCGTCATACCCAAGAAGACTAGAGGCTGTAATCACTGCCAAAGGTGCTTCAACAAAGTAAATGCAAATGTGATATAATTATTAAATTTTTTATACATTTGCAAACATTTCTAAAAACCTGTTTTGGCTTTGTCATTATGGGGTATGGTGTGTAGACTGATGAGGGGGGGAAAAAACTATTTCATACGTTTTAAAACAAGGCTGTAAAATAACAAAATGTGGAAAAAGTCAAGAGGTCTGAATACTTCCTGAATGTACTGTATAGCGCACAGGAGGCAGGTGGGAAAGATTGGCTCATAGTAATGACCGGAACAGAATATATGGAATGATATTTAACACATCAAACACATGGTTTCCATTCCACTCCACTCCATTCCAGACATTACTATGAGCCGTCTTCCCCTCGGCATCCTCCTATGGTTTCCATGTATTTAATACCATTCCACTCCACTCCATTCCAGACATTACTATGAGCCGTCTTCCCCTCAGCATCCTCCTATGGTTTCCATGTATTTAATACCATTCCACTCCACTCCATTCCAGACATTACTATGAGCCGTCTTCCCCTCAGCATCCTCCTATGGTTTCCATGTATTTAATACCATTCCACTCCACTCCATTCCAGACATTACTATGAGCCGTCTTCCCCTCAGCATCCTCCTATGGTTTCCATGTATTTAATACCATTCCACTCCACTCCATTCCAGACATTACTATGAGCCGTCTTCCCCTCAGCATCCTCCTATGGTTTCCATGTATTTAATACCATTCCACTCCACTCCATTCCAGACATTACTATGAGCCGTCTTCCCCTCAGCATCCTCCTATGGTTTCCATGTATTTAATACCATTCCACTCCACTCCATTCCAGACATTACTATGAGCCGTCTTCCCCTCAGCATCCTCCTATGGTTTCCATGTATTTAATACCATTCCACTCCACTCCATTCCAGACATTACTATGAGCCGTCTTCCCCTCAGCATCCTCCTATGGTTTCCATGTATTTAATACCATTCCACTCCACTCCATTCCAGACATTACTATGAGCCGTCTTCCCCTCAGCATCCTCCTATGGTTTCCATGTATTTAATACCATTCCACTCTACTCCATTCCAGACATTACTATGAGCCGTCTTCCCCTCAGCATCCTCCTATGGTTTCCATGTATTTAATACCATTCCACTCCACTCCATTCCAGACATTACTATGAGCCGTCTTCCCCTCAGCATCCTCCTATGGTTTCCATGTATTTAATACCATTCCACTCCACTCCATTCCAGACATTACTATGAGCCGTCTTCCCCTCAGCATCCTCCTATGGTTTCCATGTATTTAATACCATTCCACTCCACTCCATTCCAGACATTACTATGAGCCGTCTTCCCCTCAGCATCCTCCTATGGTTTCCATGTATTTAATACCATTCCACTCCACTCCATTCCAGACATTACTATGAGCCGTCTTCCCCTCAGCATCCTCCTATGGTTTCCATGTATTTAATACCATTCCACTCCACTCCATTCCAGACATTACTATGAGCCGTCTTCCCCTCAGCATCCTCCTATGGTTTCCATGTATTTAATACCATTCCACTCTACTCCATTCCAGACATTACTATGAGCCGTCTTCCCCTCAGCATCCTCCTATGGTTTCCATGTATTTAATACCATTCCACTCCACTCCATTCCAGACATTACTATGAGCCGTCCTCCTATGTTATAGTGCACTAATACTGACCAGGGCACATAGAGCCTTTGGGCACTGGTGAAAAATAGTGCACTATAAAGGAAATAGGGTGCAATTTAGAAGGTAGTCACGGACACCCTATTCACTTAACCAGCGAGGACTACTAAACCTAAATAGCTTTCTTCCTTAAAGCCTATATTTACCACGATAGAGCTACGCTGCAGGGGTCCTACCCCCTGGGGAAACACAGGACCAATCTGACTGTGATTGGTTGGGAAGCGCTGTGTACATACCAAATGACAGAAAAGCTATTAACAATGCTAACCCAGTGAAACTGCCCCTACGCGCCTATGAATAATAATTTATTGTTCAAGTCAATTGTCAGTAAATTATCATTTTAGTATTCTATGTCCATCACAATCAAATCATGTTTTTTTTTTTAATTTTATTTTTTTATATCGCTATAATCCTTGGCTTGTTCTGAGAAACTGTAAAAATGAGGGAGGGTAGAGTTAGACAGTCCATCACACACAAATCAGGTTGTTATGGCAACACAATGACTGACTAACGAACAAACAAACGAATCAACTTAAACCCCAGATGAAACTACAAAATACATGAGAGAGAGAGAGAGAGACAGAGAGAGAGAGAGAGAGACAGAGAGAGAGAGAGAGAGAGAGAGAGAGAGAGAGAGAGTAGAGAGAGA